>NW_009230291.1:44655-70795 GCF_000690835.1 Fulmarus glacialis
CCCCCCCGATTTTCTTTTTCATCTTAAAGCAACTAAGGCCTTCTGGCAGGAATTGGTTTTATGCTTTTCATGCAATCTCAGATTCTGTTTTCACAGATGCTCTAAACTTTCTTTGGTGGAGCTGAAATGAACTGAAACTTGGAAAGGCACACCACATACAATTTCAGATAGCTTTTCTATACCTTCTGCTATACAGGACATAAAGATTCCATTTATTTTGAGAAAATATATAGTAGCATGGCCTTGAATCCCTTCCCATAACTGCTTGTGTGTTTGGTTTGTTTGCACAAAAGTGAAATTCTTCAGAGTATATTCCTGAAAGAATATCTCATGCCAATTACACAGAGGAACTCGAGAAACCTTCATTTTTACTTGTATGGTTTGTATGTGGTGCAGGGCTGATAATCTTATAAAAGAAGAATATATCTTACATGAATAAAATAAAATCATTAAAATTATAGGAAACTTGATCTGATATCTGTTTACTACCTCTTAAATTTGGATCCATTAGCTCCATTTTGCTTGTAAACAAATGAGACTCCAGACTATCAATTGACACAATTTCCCTTTTTTCCCCCATTAAGGAAGGTGGTAATTGCCAAGCTGTTGACAGCAAGTGCTGGAAGAAGCAATATGAGTGATTTCCTTGGTGACTGTCAGACTCTTCAGACAAGGCTTTCAAACTACGTTCGTAATAACAGAAATACACTGTGGGAAAGATAGGCAATGTGGTCTTTAGCGAGCTTGTTTCTTGCCAATATACTGAAATCAGCTACCAGCAATTCCAGCTTTGTACTGGTGTATTAGCTTGGGGAACTCGCTGAAAGACTAAATGATTCATTGTATTCTTCATTTTTACAGAGAAGCAATAATATCCTTAAAGTTTAGACACAGAACCTCTGGTATAAAGTCCGAACACATTTTTGCAATGCTGGGTCCTCAAGAGATCTTTTCTGTAGTGACTGATTTTGTGTTTCATAATGGTGTATTTCTTAAAAATGCATTCTGTCAAATCACGAGACAGCAGATACTGTCTTGGAGTGAGTTAATAGAAGAAAAATTCTGAAGTAATCTCTGTTAGCAAATGGCTAAGTATGGGTCAGGCAGTTTCTGAGTTTGTTACTTAACATAGGCAGTACTCATTTTGTGTCTTGCTGATTGTGTTTTAAATGGGCTTAATTTTCAACAGTTTGCAACGTGATAGGTTTCAAAGCCTATGGGAGATAAAATTATGAGCTTAGTGTGTTTGACTTGGTCTGTAGGTTTGGGTTCATCGCTAAATCTCTCTGCCTCAGTCTCCACAGCTATAAAATAGGAAGAATGCGCCTTCCTCAGAGGAGTGCAGTGCGTGTTAACTGATTGACCAAGAACATAGGTGGTTAGTGCTCTGCAAACATTACAGTGGTGGTCTCCTTATTTGAGGATTATGTTGCTGATCACAGGCAGTGCTTTTGAACAAGGAATGACTTTTTTTTTTCCCCAAACTTCTGCCCAAAAGTTTTCTGTTGTATTTTGTGCTGCCTTCTTTGTCTTGGAATTTCTTGCAAGTTCTGTCTGTGTTTATAAGTTAACGATGATGGACATACTCACTGTTTCCAATGCATTTTCCCAATGCTTTTACTGTGCATGCTCCTTTGATGGGATAGATTTGCAAATATCATATCCAGTTGTTTGGCCTCACATTCTATCTCACCTGAAGTGTCGCAGTGGACTAACTGATGTAAAGAATAGAAATATTCCTTGCAAAAGTTAGATTTGTGTATATATGAACCACTTGTGTGATTTTTATTATGGGGGCTTGTAAGCTTTATTTGGTTCTATAAAGTGTTTCAAACTAATTTGGATGTGGATAGGATATGTGGTTATTAAATCAAGAGGTTTTAATTTTTTTTTTTTTAAATACTACTTTTTGGTCATATTCTGAAAATCTGCGTAACTAACACTGTTTAAAATAAGCCTGTTCCAGTAACTTTTAGTGATGATTTCACCTTTGTCAGTAAGATAATGTGAAGAAATTCTTCCCTGTTATATTAGGGCTACAGAGACCTAAAACTAGCTGTAGTATCTTTGCTTAAACCATACTCCTCTGCCAGTCCTCCAAAAGGAATTAGTCTGTTTTATTGCTGTGCACCAATTTTCCCAATAGAACTGTGCTGCCTCCTTGTTCTCAGGGTTCTCTTTCTTCTCTTTCAACACCCTAAAGGCATCACAATAACCAAAATGAATATACACAAACATCTTGAGAGAAGTGCCTATTGGGATTTCTAATGTTTTGAATGTTTTTCCGCCTTCTTTTCTCTGCATGTGGCTTTGTTTAAGGAATAAACTTGCAAATAATTAGAAATCCAGGTAGGGATTTCTTTTGCTTCAAAACTACACAGGGACTGAGGAACCCTAATGCACTTGCTATTGAATTAGAGATTTACTGAATACTAGACTAAAGTAATACAGAAACCCTGGGTCAAGTGAAGAATCCCATTTGTTTCAACTGGATTTAATTATATTTATCTGTATTTAATGTTTCCTTTAGCACAAATAAATGTTCAGGTATTCATGACATGTAAATTGCTGCTGCTAGTTCAAAACTATTAAATAAAGATTCCCTTCTATGCATGACTTCTATTGAAATTGAGAGGTAGTAATGAACACATCGTATCCTATATTTTTATAAGAATACTGCTGATTTCATTCCAACTAAAAGTTATTTTAAATAAAAAACTGTGTAGTGTTTTAGACAGTAATTTACAGCACTAAACCTAAATTTTGTTAAACATAATTAGAGCAGAAAATTATTTTGTTGATTTTCATTGTCCAAATTCAGAGAAAAAATAGATAAGGTACACTTACTGTAAAAAGCACAACATATAAATCTGTAATTATTTTCTTCTTTCTTTCTTCTTCTTTCTTTTTATAACTGAAGCTGCTATTTTTCATGTACATGAAAGCCTTTGTTTTTGCAATTTCATATTTTTAAAAAGTATTCTTTTAGAACTTTATCCAATTCATAACCAGGTTATGTAGTGAAAGCTAAAAACCTGTCTGTTTTATGTGGCTCACTTCCTAAAAGTAAGCTTGTACAGTAGTACCACCATCTCTCATCAGATTAAGGTAAACCTGCATAACAGCATGGGCATGAAGATGTCAGGCTTGTAATACTTCTGCTCATAGTCCGTTATTTTTTCATTGATCTTTACAAGCCTATAACTCTTTTAAAAAGCATGTCATTAGGTAGATATTGAAAGGAGCATGCTGATGATGGCTCTACAAAACCAATAAAGCTGCCTTTATTAGCTTTTATAAAAGTCTTTATAGCTCATAAGGTCTTAGTCTCGGCAGGCAGCGAATCACATTTAGGCATTTAAACCTTTTCATCACAAGCATCTCCAGAAGCCTTCGCCCCTGCACTTACAGTGCTCCACCCTTGTGAACATACTTCTTTTCTAAGTTTCTGCCCAGTAAAGTCAAAATACAAAATGTTAAACATATGTATCTCCTCTTAGGTGTTGCTAACCAGTGGAAGAGGCCAATGGTGGCTCCTGGGAAAGGAACAAGTTTCTTTCTGTTTCCAGTAAGACAGTAAACATTAATTTTCATTAAGCACTTTGCTATAAATCTCAGTTTAATATCCGTTTCAGATGTTCTCGATAAATCCTTAACCTTTCAGTTGTTCCCTCTTGTAATCCTTTATCAGTGATGAATCTTGGCAGTGACAAATGGCACTGTTAGACCCTGCAACTACCTCTGTTCATGTTCTTCCCTATGCGTTTTCTTTAGAGGGAGGAGGAGAGGAAAGGGACAGTCTGGGGAAGACAGTTTGAATACTAATGCCCATAAATGGCATCCTTCTTTTCTTTCCCTTCCTCAAACTCTGAGTGTGTCTGGAAAAACTAGAAGTCACCCTCTTAAAAAAATTTTAAAAAAATTAGTAAGTTGACTGATATAAACCATTTGCTTGTCTTGGTAATAAATTAAGTAATGTTAGATGATCAGTTAGTGATCTGCAGCCTTCCACATCACTCAGTTTCAACAACGATGCACGTAAACATCTGAAGTAGGTAGATTGTCTCCTGAAGTAGCAACTACCTTAATGCCGTTGAGATCACTTGCAATGATTGTGTTGTGTTCTTGCAATAAATTGTCTGATAGCATAGCCAGTATGATTGAAAACTAGATGCATGCCTTCTTACAGCAACCAGAAAGTCCAGAAATCTGCTCCTTTTTAAAGTTTCTAGACCTCTATGGCAAAAAAGTTACCAATTGTCCTATTGGAGAGAGAACTATTATCATACAACAACTGAGAATTAACATATGTCACGTAAGTAGCTGATTTGTGTTGGACTGGAATGAACTTGAACTCTGAAACATTTGGGTCTGCCCCGCCTTTACCACCACCTGATGGGAAGACTGGCAGACAGGTACAATAACAACTCAAATTTATGAATAGTGTTATTCCAGGTGTCAAAGTGCGAAGGTAGATGTAATTAAGCAATAACCCTGTCTTCCCAAGGACAAAATAAAAAACTTACTGTACTGCTTTTTCCATTAAGATCCAAGTGAAAACAGGATTTTGACTCCAGATTAGAATGTAACTTTCCGTGAAATGAAGACACCAGATTAACTTCAGAAACTTTCTTTTTGGGAATATTCAGTTTCTCTTATAATGGTATTTCCTGGAATATAATTTTTATGGCTATCAGAAGTATCAATACATAATATGTTCAAAACCCCCCAAACCAACCAATTCCCCCCTGCCCAAATCTACTAATGCAATATGAGGTGTTTTAATTTTCTTTGTGTATTTTCTGTTTTGAAAAAAACAGTACAGACAATAATTTTTAAAAATAAAGTTAACAGAATGTGTCAACTCCTATGTAATGTAACAATTTTGTAGTTAACACTACTATTAAACTGTCATGAAACAGCATAAGACTGCTAAAATAAAAATAAAAAAAAAATTAAGAATTAATATCCATCTGATAGGAAAACTTTTGTTTGGGAAATGCGAGATATGCTTCAAAACCTGAGTTTCATACGGAAAATACCCTTTGTGACTAGTCTGCTGTAGTGAGGATCTGTACTGATAAGATCTTCTGGCCTGAGCAAACTGAACCCAGCTGTTGCATTGTGCACTTGTTTGCTATGCAGTGTAGATCAGGTAGAGCTTAGGACATGGCATGAAACTGCCCTGTGTTAGACTACAGAGACTCCCAGCTGTAATGCTTTTGCTGACCAGTAGTAGACCAGCATAGTGACCTTTTTGGTAACCGTATAGCCCCAGGAAGTTTTGAAATGAATGGGAAAGTCATTCAAGAAAAAGACTGCAGTATCACAGAAGAGGGCAAAGAACAGGCTCCATCTTCTGAAGAGATACATGTCTACAGCTCCAGGCAGATTTAAAAGAGCTGAGTACATTCAGTACCTTCCAAGACCTGGCTGAGACCCTTAATTTTCATGATACTACCAGCTCGAACACGTTTCCGGTTATTGGTTTAGTGGGAATAATCTTTCTTAACAAGCTCTCAAGGGTGCCACAAAATTTTATTAATATTAAGAAAGAGCTTGGAGATTCTCCACCACAATGTGGAGTGTAACAATGAGGATAATGCTTTGATAGCATGGTTTTGTTTGTCACAAAAAATAATTAATTCTGTCCTGTCTCTTTGAAAAACTGCAATGATTTTTGTTCTATTTGTTAATATATTTAGATTAGATGCTAAAGTGAAAGCCTAAACACGCTGTCATCTTCAGACACACTCAGGCAATTAGAGTGCAGCTTGTGTTATTGTTTTATAATTTAAGCCTAGTGAAGTAATAAATTAAGAAGCTCATTAAATTTTCAATTGCATTAATAGGAAAATTCAACTTATTAAATTCTTTGATAAGACCTAATAAAAAAACATTGGAAATGCATCTTTATTTTTTTTCCTCTATCTTTGTTAATCCTTGTTGCCCAGATAGCCTTCTCTACCCTTAATATAGGAAGAATAAAGTAATAGGAGTATAAATTGTAGAAAACGATGTCTCTTACATGGAGCTTAACATTGATCCTCCTTGTCACATTTTAAATAATTTTTTAACAAATTCTCATGACTGACAGCCTGCCTCATAAATAGCTGCAGGCATCTCAGCAGCAAGGTGCCAGCATCTTTGCGCTCTGCTTGGCACCGCTTTGTTTATAGCAGCATATCAAATAAAGACTGATAACACTGTTTTTATTTGGCAATGCATGACACAGTTTGATGCTATAGGTTAAGCTGTTTAAAAAAGGAAATATTAAAAATATCTCAGTTTTCTCTGCAATTGGAAATTTTAAGTGTATGTATTTAATGGAGCATGCAAATATGAAACTGCTCAATTAGCTAAGTTTGTACTGGTAGAAATGGCTTCATATCCATTAAAATCATAATAACTGGATTCACAGTTGTGGTGGATTTCTTTATTTCATGAAGCTTTTTTTTGGTACCAGCTAATGGTTCAAGCCCGAATTCTTTGAAAATTAATGTAGTTACACCTGGTTATGCTGCAGCTGATTTTTTTTTTTTCACTGCGTGTTACCGCTCACATTATAATGGTACAAGTACTACAGAAATTCTTCATTCACCTTGATAGGTGTTGTTGGTGTTTAATTTATTCAGTGGTTATCTCAGTTATTGCCAAATTGTAGTGAGACAGACAGAGAAATAATCATGAGGGGGCATGCAATGCTTTGCGCATAGTACTAACTCACTCTAGATAAGTATGTACACAGAAAGAGAAATAATTGGCTGGATAATTTGAAGACTTCTTTGTAAGTATGAGTTTTTTCTGAACAGTAGAGTAACAACCTTCCTGTTGCCTGCTACCCTTCAAAAGATAATTTTTGAGTGAAAAAGCTATCTTCTATATCTAGTCGTACCTACCAAAATCGTATCTATTAGCTGTTTGTTCAATTAACTGCTCAGTCTAGACAAACAAATGCCATAGGGCAAAAAATAGGTCTGCATTTCTTCAGGCAATTCGAGGGCATCTGTTTCTGAACTGCTTTTCCCCAGGTGCACCAGTTCAACCTACTACTCAGTGAATCCAGTAAACTCCTATGGACTTCAAGGTTTGTAATCAGGGACCCATTCGAATTTCCCAGTTGCATCTCGCAGCAGGACATTTAGTAAATGATCTTTTGCCTCACAAAGGTATTTGGTATTTGCAATATTAGCTCTTCCTTCTTCTCTCTTGTGAGACTCTTAGGTATCTAATTGCAAGGTCAATTAGATTTCTCTTTTTCCTTCTGTGAAACCTCGTACTTTTTTCTTGCGGGCAGGGGGGAGGAAGTTGGTACCAGAGGTAAGTGCAGTCTGTCTTGGGGTGTGGGGAATGTGGAAACAGTGCTGCAAATGAATGGTGTCTGTAGGGGTTTTATCATTTAAACTTCTGACGCTGCTGCTCTTGTAACTTCCTTGTAAAAGATTTCACGCCAATCAGTGCTGCTCAGGGAGGTTTAATAACAGTGTAGGGCCAAATCATAATCTGATGTGTTCCTGAATAGGGGAACCCAAAATATTGCAGATCGCTGGGAAGGGCAGTACTTCTATTCATGCTTTTGTGAGGTGATTTTACTCTGTCTCTTCTTATGCTACTGTCACTGTGGGTAATGAAGTGAGTTGCCAGGAAAACAGGATCTAAAGACTCTCTGAAAACATGTAGCAAAGTAAAATTAATCAAATTTTTTTGTTGTGTTACTTCAAGTTTCAAATTTATTAAGCTAAAATTATGGTACTTTTGAGCCTGATTCGTTATTTTTGCTTAAGATTGTTGGTATGAGACACGTGGTGTGTTGTGATGAGACACGTGGCATTTCTTTTTCTTTATTTTTTTCCCTCTTTTTCTTTATTTTTTCCCTCTTTCTTTCCCCCCCCAGACATGAAGTCTAGCAGGCTTGAGTCTGCGCCAGTGCACCACAGCTGTTTGCTGCCTCTAGTCAGGGCTCATGGTAAAACCAAAATACTATCTCTAAGGAGGCTTCCATGTCTTCCTCATCTGTTTCAAATAATTTATACGAAGTTTAAAAAAAAAAACAAACCCTAACAAAAAAACCCCAAACCAAAAAAAAACAAATAAAAAGAAACAGGCAAGCCATAGCTCTGGTAACGTGCTGCCTGCTGCAGTGACTAGTTAGCTTTCTTTTCCTTGTGTTCCTGTCCAGTCACAAAACCACGAGTCCGTAATAACATGGACCTCTCTTTGACTGTGACATTCCTTGTTCTCCCTGTTCTTGTTGCTGTTTACTTTTAGCCTGGCATCTGCTGAACTCAGCCAGAAGGTTGCTAATAACTCCTCCCTTTCTCCTGTCACCAAAGGTTAATTAGTGGAGTTTCTTCTTTCCTTGAGAAAGGGGACACCTCCACCCCCCAAAAAACCAACCCCCACACCGCAATGAATAATTGAGATGAAGACTCTCTCTACCCAGTAGAGACTCTACACAGATTCTGTGTTTAATCTAACGTAATCTGGCCTGCTTTAGGATTTTCTAGAATATTTGCAGTATCAAAGCACTTCTTAGAACATCGTGAACTGTATAATGCAGTTTTTGCTGGACTTCCTAAAGTCTTCGGAGTGACAAGAAAGGAGTTTTCAACTGGGCTTTAACTATAAGGTATTTATTTCCAGAGCTAAAGTTTGTCCCACCCTCAAGATAGAGAAGCATGTCCAAATATTAAAAATTGTTGCAATCATGATAATGAAGATATTCACAGTAATGAAATACTGGTCGGTGAAACTTCAGTGTGTTACTCCCCTCTTTCTGAAATGTGGAAGTTTACAAGCAAGTTTCTACATAAGGCGGTGTTTTGTTGAGTAGACAGTATCAGCGACGAAAGGACTTACTTTTGTTTTGTTTTAAACCAGTATAGCTCAGTCTTAGGCCAGTTGTTCTTCCTGTTGGCAGCTACAATCCCATTTGCAGTTCCAGGCTTGCAAGTATCACTTATGTTTGTTATATTTGGAGGCGTATACTAAAGAGCTGAGATACAATGAAGGCTGCCTGGCTCATGCTTACAGGAAGAGGATTTCGCGTAGAAATGTAGAATTTCATGTAGAAATGTGATCTGCATTGAAGATGTGCTTAAGCTTGTTTTCCCTAATCAGCGTCATGATGAAAACTGTTTTCTTTAGTTTGGTTTAAGCATTTATCTTTAAAGTATATAACTATAACAGAACAATTTGGTTAGACTAGCTGTACTAGTGCAGTGGTTTCTTAAAGATGGTTTGTTAGAGCAACAGGTTCTGGCTTTTCAGTTTTTTTCTATTGTCAATCAGAATAATAAGTTTTAATGTACTTTTCCATTTATTTCTTTGAACAACACTGCTGCAATAAAGCATGTTAAATAATTTCATTAACCTTGGCCTAGACTTGCACTAAGAATCTCCTTAATTGGGCAAGTGTAGCACAGATGTGAGTCTATGATTACTGCAGCTATGCCAATCTACTGGCAATGTGTCATTTTTAATGTGACAGCTGTATTCCAGCAATCAAGGGTTACAGCTTCTGGCAGCGTGAGGTTCTTATTATGCCATTTCTGCTCTGCAGTAAAATAATTATTTTAAAGCAAGCTGCTTCCTTCTCATCCCTAACCTGAGATCAGAAGTCTTCCTGTTTATTGTTTTGTGACTTTTCATCTAATCATTATCTGCAGCAGCTGGGTTCATGTTTAAAAGTTAGTGTTCTGAGACTGACCTAAGGTGCATTACTTTAAAAAAAAAAATATATATATGTGTGTGTAGATAAAAGTAACAGATAAAAATCTGTTCCAAAGTATATTTCTCCTTTAAGTAAATGAACTGGGAATAGCTAAAAATTATAGGGGATTTTTTGTAGTTAATTATGTCATATACAGAAATTATTTTTATGAACTTGTCTTTCAGTTAATCTATGAACTATTAAAATAAATACTTTCTATAATGATTTCATCTAGGGAATTTTAAAATAAAAGCCATGCAGTATCTATCTTGAGAAGCTGCCACAGCAGAAGCCTGAATAAGTTTGACTGATCTCACTTGAGATGTTTTTAAGAGGAATATTTGTGTTGGTTTTATCCTGAAACAGGCAATTTTCTTTAAAGTCCAGGTGGCAAACAATGTGTAAGTGAACTGTTAAGAGGTACTATGTTACCACAACAAGATATGCGCACATTTGCAGAAGTCAAAGGCTTTGGACAAGCTACCCCTCTATCCGCTTTCCCCCTTCCCATTTCTGAAGTTGCTCTGGGCATCTGAGCAACTGGTAAAGGAGGGTGTTTGTTGTGGTTTGTTTTTTTTTTTTAAGTGTCATAGACCAAAGAATCAAGCTAAATTAAATGGGAAAGTAACACAAAAAAGCCTGAAACAATTCTGAATTATGACTACATGACCAAAAATAGAACCAGCTTTTCTGGGATCTAATGACTATAGTGGTGATAGCAATTGCAATGGAAATTAGAAAAGCATCTTGTAAAGAGAATCATTTTTCATCAGCACCTTATTTTTAATAAATCGGTGCTGAATTTTAATTTGTAATTCAATTTTCTTAATGCATTCACCTTGTGTAGCTGAGAAATCAATATCCTTGGATGGATGTATTGTTTTGGCCTCTCTACTTTAAAGGTCACGTCCTAATTCAAGCAACTATAAAAATTAACATTTTTCAGTAATTTTAGAGTTACTGTATTTTAGAATCTCTGTAGCCTTAAGAAAAGTATACTAACATGCTTTTGGCAGCAGCATAGTTTGATACATTACTGCTATGCGACAAACAGAATACAGGATCCTTATTAATAATCCTATTAATGTTTCATCAAATGTGAGGGAAATGGTAAATAAATTGTGGCTTTAACCCACTGCTGAGCTTCCAATTACTATTTTTCTCCCTATCTGCTTGCAATATATAATTTTTTTAATATGACTGAAATGTTTTAACAATGAAGGGTTAGGATCCTAACAGCATGAAGTCCTCATTACGTGATTTCGCACTACAGCAAAATAATGATTGTGAAGCAAGCTGTTCTCCATGTAACACTTACAGAATAACTCATAAGACTACCCATTTACCAGCTTCTGGTTATGGATTCAATTACTTCATGCCTCGGGTTTCTGGATGTTGGAATCATGTCATGCATCTGTCTTGAGCTGCACCATAAAAAGCATTCAAATTACAGGTGATGTTCCCCAGAAGCACTCTGAGGTTTTTGCTTTCTCCCAAGCCACTCAAGGCTGTGTCTTCTAAAAGTTTAATGAAGGTTTCATAAACCATAAAAAAGCCCACTAGAATGTCATGACCTTCTTTCATTTTCTGATACTGCGCAAAAATCTTATGTTTTCCACAATTAATGGGGAGAAGAGTATTACACTTGAGAGACAGCATTTAAATGGTATGTTATAGTTTCAAATACGTATTAAACAGAACTGAAGAGGTAAATAAACAGTATTTCAGATGGCTATGCAGATCTCATAAAGAGAGATTTTATTTTTCCAGACAATAGATCTTTGTATCAGGTTAATACAGTTTGCCCCCTTCAGTATGCAGTATAAAATTGGCAAGGAGGTGAAATCATAAATACTTAATTATTAGCAAGTGACTCTGGGTATAGCTGCTGTATATCTACTATTTCTTATATTAAGCGTATAGGAGGGAATGTACTTCATCTGACCTATAGCCCAATTCTTTTTCTTCCTGTTACTATGGGATAAAATTAAGGCATACATTAATGTAAGGCTGACCAAATGTTTTTTAGAAAAGCCTGTTTTTTCAAGAGGAAGGGATCCTGCTGTGCTGATAGTATAAAAAAACTTGCAAATGGTCAACAATTGTTGAAGGGTGATCTAAAGTAATTACCGAGTTTGAAACTCAAACAGCGTACAAACCATACCACAATTATAGCTCAATTATTGATCATGATTTTATGAGAAATTTAGCATTAGCTATTGTTTGTTTGTTCTCTGGTGCCCTAGAGAACGCAGTAAGATGCTTACTTGAAAATGAAAATAATGAATTCACTTGGAGCAGGGTCTTGCTCTTTTTCTTCCTTGTTTGTTGTTTTTTTTTTTTTTTCCTTCCTTCTTTCTCAGCTTTTCCCAGTAGAATTTCACAGAGAACGAGGTAGTAAGGCTACCGATACAATCCTAACTCTCCTTAATATCTGGTAAACTCTTACATGCTGTATAGCCATACGTTGTGCTCCCAGCTCACACTTTGCCTTGCAGCCCACAGAGCTGATCAACAGTGCTGAGGCGACTACAGTGTCAAATATTTTTTCTCTCTCACAAGTATTCTGAAGCAACCTGAGGGAAAAATTAAGATTATTCTGACATAAGAGAGATTATGCACAGTAAATTCTTAACTGTTTCAGAAATTTGGCTGACTGTAGCAGACTGCCAAGTATTCCCTGTAATTCAGGACCATGCTTGTTGCATGCAGTCATGGATTGCTAGGATTAGACCACATACATGGACTGCATTAATAAGCCTTTTGCTCTGTAAAATTAGGCTTCCATACCTCAGAAAATGGTGCTTGTTTTCCCAGAAGGTGAAATGTATGAAGAATTTTTGGATGTAGATATATTGTTTTGACACTTTTGCTGCATGTGAAATGTGCACCTGGTGGGTACAAAGTGGGAAATACTAAAACGCCTGAGGAATTTCTAATCAATAAACACAGCTCTCTTGCTTTCGAGGTAGTTTACCCATCGACAAGAAAAGAACTTCAATAAAGTTATGGCTGGCTTAGCTCCAGACAGCGAACTATAGATCAAAGGAGACTGGTACTCAGGTGTTACACTTATGATTAGATACTTAGGTGTGGGGTTTTAACAAAGATATGATAGTGACATTTTTATGATTTCTTTCCCCTAACTGTTCTATTTTTGTAGCTTTCCAAGTGTTACTTTCCTGACCTTTGTTTGATACCCCTGATTTGCAGGATCACTTGGAGAGCAAAAAGATGCAATTTCATGCATCATTAATTCCTTATAACCTTGGTGTTTATCTCATCCTTTGATACTGTTCCTTTCAGTGTTTAGTTTTAACAAAAGATTAAGGATTTTAAGTCCCATTTCTCTTACCCCTCCAAAATTTATGAATGTTATAAATAATTTTGTATCCACATGGCTAACGTCATGCGTTAGCTGCATGCCTTGTGGCAGCATTAGTGAGGAATATAGCAATCATGTTATCATTTGGCTATGCTAACATAATTAATAGAAGAACATATATATGTGAGCTAATGGGCAACCTACTCTAGAGTCAGTGCCCACAAAATCATTATTTTGCAATGTACTGAAAGTGTGCCAGTTGTCTACCATATATTGGTCTAGGGAGTGTTTGTTATATTAACCATACTGGGTATTCATCTTAATATAAACTACTTAAAGCAGTAGGTATCACAGATATCCAGAAGAATAATATTTAGTGGATAATGCGCACAGAGAAACAAGAATGAAAGGGTTCTAAGTGCAAACACTACAGACTGGATAGAATGGGAGAGAAATAGAAAAGGTTGTGTATGAGGTAACTGGATTTCTTCTTGTGATTAAAGAAATCAGGAGGTACCGAGCTTGGCAGGGCAAGAGTCAGAGAAAGTCTTTAACATCATCTTGAACATAATTTCTCATAGGAGAAAGGGTTTAACACCATCTTTTTTCAAAAGCTTACGGCGTACCATTGTTACAGACAAATGCAAGATGTATGTTGGAGACTGGATCACTGCACTCCCTTTTCTTCCTGCCAATTGAATTCTGAATTACTGCGGCATCTGTGCAGGTTTCTGAAAGCCCTGCAGTGGTAGGAGGCAGGATTGTTCTTGAGCCAGTGAGGAGTCATTTTCCAAGCAAGAAGCTCAGATAGTTTCCCTGATAGATGATAAAGTTGCAATGTGTGTCAGATGCCTGGGGGACCTTGCAAGAGGATAGGCTGGGATGTGTCTTCTGGCACAAGAATAAGGAATATGGGGATATAGGAATACAGACATGGAGAATGTGGCAGAAGCAGAAATTCTCTGAGCAGGTTGGCTGAGGCCTGAGGGGCTTCAGGGCATGTTATGATCATGGTGACTGTGGAGAATTGTTAGCTGGATCTGATTTTGGGAGCAGAAATGCCTGCATGGGATTGGCCACCCATAGTTATCCCAAGAGATTACTTTCCCCTGCTTTTCCTGTACTGCTTCCTTGCTGTTATTGTTAAAACATGACAAAACAGTCGCTCCCCTTCAACCATATTTTGCCTTACTAAAGATTTCCTTTGTCTCCTAGGTTATTTAAATTCCATTTTGAAAAAAACTACCATTGTTTGTCACTATCCTGTCATCCCTGCCTATATACTTCTGGGAGCAGCATGCTGCAGGCTCAGCTGATTTGCACCACAGATTTGAATCCTACCCTGGGGTGACACTGGCAATGGTGGGACTTCTCAGTTACTGCTCTGTGACTTCTCTTTGGAGTCAGGCTGTTCTTTTGCACAGCATGGCAGGTGTCTGTAAGAGACTTCAAGTTAGCAGAGGGAGTTTAGGCTCTGCTTCCCTGAGACGGATGGTCAAACACCATCTAACCCAGTGCCTTTGTCTTGTAGGGCAAGGGGTTATCAAGCTGAGATGCTTTTCAGCTCGACTGTTAGGACTGATGGGAAGTATGATATGATGGGTTGCTGTGGCTTTTTTCAGTTCTCATTACTGAGGTTGATCTTTTTCCATCCTTTCTCTGTGGTAGCCCCTCACATCTGGAAAGTAAAAGCACAACTCAGGAGATATGTTGGATAGTTGTGTAAATCAGTGCTGATGTTAATTTAATAGAGAAAAGTCTCTACTTCAGTCATAGTCCTTAGTCTCTCTTCTGTATTCAAGTCAGTGATTTCCTGTAAGTTTTTACAGTCATTTTACAAAGCTGAGTACAGAAAAAGAATCATTGCTGTGGAAACATACAAGGGGGTTTGGGAAAGGATAGCATTCCCTTAAAACATTATAGAATAGCAATTAACTTAATTGCTTTTCTACTTCACTGAGATACTTTTTGTTTCTTCCTCACTACAGGAATATAATTATGTAATATATGGTATAATATCTGTTTTGCTGAAGCTATGATGTTCACTTCATTGGGATCAGATTTTTATCTACAGTGCTTAAAACTGGCTCATGTAATAGAACTGGCTATTGTTCTGCAGACATACTTAAATGTGAAGAAGAAGGACTATATGAGATATGCCTGGCTGCTGAGCTGAGAATCATAGGTCAAACTACATTGTGCACCTAACTAATATGTCAGAAAGAAACCAAAAAGTTGAAATAAATGGGCCATTTATTGCAAGATGATCAAAAGGCAGAATTATGAAGCCTAACCTTTACAAAATCCCAGCTTGCTTTAATAGTTCTGTATCTTCTAGAAAGAAACCTTGGGATTTCCATTCATATACTTCACTAGAGGTTGGCTCTTTTGTAATCTCTATCCTATTTTTAAATAGGAAAGGCATTATTTGCTTTTGTGGATGCACCTACATGGATGCTTCCTGGAGTGACTGTTACAGACTCAGGTATCTATCATACCCCTGAATTAAATTCTAACCATCTATTTAACATATCTTTAGTGTTGTTGTGTGATGTGGTGTGAAGTTTCACAGTGAATATTGCATTTTTATTGTCATATACTGCTAGCTTTTCAACAATCTCTTTGCATCTTGTAAATATTAGCAGCAATTTTTGTTTTTAAAAAAAAAATCTTACATTTGGGTACTCATAAGGCTTTAAATTGCATAATGCTCAGAGTACTTTGCAAAGCTGTTACCATAAATACTCAGAAACGTTTTTTTCATCAATAAAGAAATCCAGTGAGTATGTGTGTATATATATGTTTTCTAACTGCAGAAACATTACATGTACCTGCAGAGCAGAAGAGGACTGATCAAGATTCTTGAACTGTTGCCCTTGCATGTTTTGTTCTACATGCTATTAAACCAATCCAGGCATACCAGGCAGCAAGATTTCATGAGACCTACTGAATGCAGAATTTTCACAATGGAACTGCACAAATTTATTTAGCACAAGCATCTCTTTAACTATTAAACTCTGAATAACTGTGTGGCCTCTGCTATAACATTTGCACCTACATAATGTGATTGATAAAATCAGGAATAGTAACTGGAATACAAAATGTAACGGGAATGTCTCTGCCTGAATCCAGTCTTGGCTTTAGCTTTCCCGAATGCTTTGGTGGCAGAATGTGGTTAGTTGCTTCTCAGTTAAGAAGGCTATGTTAATGCTGTACGGGGATTCTGGAGGAGGCTGCTGTCTCATGTATAAGCCACGATAGAGTCACTTCACTGGGCTTAGTGTTAGTTGCAGAAAGTAGTATCATTAAATAGAAAGGGTTGACAAAATTCTTACCAAAAAGCTACAGACGAGTAATCCTTTCTGTGATGATTTGTTCAAAATGGTGGGGAAAAAAAAAAGTGCCTATTTTTGGCACTTTTTTGTTATAATATCAGGGAGGCTTTTAACCTTTTTTTTTTGTGTGTGTGTATGGTGCGTTGGATGGAAGCAGAGAGACAGCCAGTGTTGTGCTGCTCAGAGGATGGATAAGCAGTGCTTTAGACTTCAATGGGTTATCTATGTGCATGAATATATCCATAAGCAAAGATGGTTACTGTTTCAATAAACAGAGGAGGTGATTCTGCCCCTCTACTCCGCTCTGGTGAGACCCTACCTGCAGTACTGCGTCCAGCTCTGGAGTCCTCAGCACGGGAAGGACATGGACCTGTTGCATCAGGTCCAGAGGAGGGCCACAAAAATGATCAGAGGGATGGAACACCTCTCTTATGAATAAAGGCTGAGAGAGTTGGGATTGTTCAGCCTGGAGAGGAGGAGGCTCTGGGGAGACCTTATTGCGGCCTTTCAATACTTAAAGGGGGCCTATAAGAAAGATGGGGACAGACTTCTTAGCAGGGCCTGTTGCGACAGGACAAAGGGGAATGGTTTTAAACTAAAAGAGGGTAGATTTAGACTATATGTAAGGAAGAAATTTTTTATGATGAGAGTGGTGAAACACTGGAACAGGTTGCCCAGAGAGGTGGTAGATGTCCCATCCCTGGAAACCTTCAAGGTCAGGTTGGACGGGGCTCTGAGCAAGCTGATCTAGTTGAAGATGTCCCTGCTTACTGCAGGGGGGGTTGGACTAGATGACCTTTAAAAGTCCCTTCCAACCCAAACCATTCTATGATTCTATGAAAAACAAAGGCATCAAAGCCTCAGACAGGCAATGTGAACACTGCAGCATGTCACATATGTCCTAAAGAGCCACCCAAGAGCCACCCAGTTATCACAATTCCTGGCTGTTTGAATACAGGCAGGCAGGTATGTAGAAAGTATCTTTCAGATATATTGTAGATACAAAACTAATCGCTAGTGGTCCTTATGCTCTGATATTAAAGTTCCTCTGTAGTAGCATTTGCTAAAATTTCTCTTGAAACTTTATAGATTTTAGAGATCACACACACACACGCACACACACACGCATGCACACACTAGTTCTGGAAGCTTTCAGTTAAAAATACTTTGTGTTTAATGTTTGAACCAAATGCAAGTATATTAACAGTGGAAGGCTCTGGTTTGGATGTGTCATACTGTTCATTCTTATAAGCCGAGTTTCTCACCTGGACACACTGCCATGGCTGGAGACACCAGGAGGGCAGATGCAGCCTGAGCTGCTGTGGAATCGTGGAGGGAGGAGTGTGAGATGTCTGAGGTTTGGCTCTGATCAGGCACCATAGCTGCACATCTGACTGGGAATTTTAGCTTTATCTAGATACACTTGGTTTATAATTTTGTTTCCCTGCAAAGTTGTTGCAGTTTTCCTCAGAAGAATTTTCTCCTTCCCTGGCCTTTGAAGATGCTGCAGTTTTTCACCTCGCAGTATTCGTGTAAATTACTTTTTAGGAAAAGTCATTTTTAGAAGACTTTTATCTTCTGATCTACAGCATGGGGAAAGGCAAAGAAAACCACCAAAGGAGGCTAAATAAATCTGAAATAATGATAAAAATAGAAAAATGGAAAAACCCGAAGTCTTCAGGTTTACGATAAATTTTCTTGGTCAAAAGAAGCATTACAGGATTTTTTCAGTGACACCATTCTGTTTCTGGGAATGTAGAAAAATGCCAAAAGCTTCTACATCACTGATGACTATGCAGTTCTGCTAATTGTAACAATACTTTCTCTGCTGAGTGCCTGTATGAAGCTGAAGCCATTTAAATGATTTCTCTTAGGCCACTGAACCTCCATTTGATGGTAATAAGTTTTTGGTTGCTACCGCCCTGTGCTGGATTCAAAGCAGTGACCTGTAGATGAAAGGCTCCATATCCCATTGCCAGTCCCCTGAGTTAGCCAGTCTTGGCCTGTTTTTCTTCTCCTCTACAAGCAGCCGCTTCTGCTTCTGGAGTTCCTGACTGAAACAGGCAGCAAAGAAATAATTCTGTGGCTCATATTTCCACTTGGGTTCAGTGATCAGGATCACAACAGAAATAAGTGTGTCGAACTGAAAGGGTCTTTCTGCTTTTTGTAAATGTTCTCCATGATATAAATGTTACAAAAGTGCTGTGTATTCCAATTAAACTTAAACAGCAGCCCTAGCGGGGAGCAACTGCTGTGCACTCACAGGATAAATCAGCTTTCCTACTGAGCTTCGCAGCATAGTTAGAAAAGGAAATTCTATTTCAGCAACCTCCGTAAAAAGCATATGCGTTTTCTTGCTTAGTGCTTCTTATGTAGTTCTTATTTTTCATGGATACTGAATACCTGTGACTCCATGTGGGGTCAAAATCCTTTTAATTTCAGAGAGTCTTAAAGACTAATATCATGTCTGTGCCATCTTTTGCAGATGATGGAGCAAACTGGGCTTATCAGCTTTGAGTTTTAGTTCTACTCCAGATCCCCTGTGGGATGTTGTGCAAGTCATGCCTTCCTGCAAATGGGAATAATGATTCTTTTGCTGTTTGGCTCTTTCTCTGCCTCAGATGGAAAATCTTTGGGCCAGAGAGATTTTTTGAGCTGTTAAACCCACACCTACTACACTGAGTCCTGAACTGGATTCCAGTTGGGGAGAACTAGCATGGAGCTGAACCAAATGTGGTTCATTGTCACCATTTTTATTGTTTCTATCTGAGCTATAACTGCATCCAAACTCATGGAATTTGGCTCATTTATGAGTAGAGAAAGATCCATTTTGAGTATCTGAGTATATAAAGATAAGCGCCCAGTGGAAGACCCACTATATACAAGCCGTGATCAGTGGTAGCTCTCTTAGTCACGTTTTAAGACAAAAGATGTTTTTCACACTTAGCAGAGCAATCCAGTGCTGCTATTTCTCCTGTGGTGCATCAACAAAATGCACTTTTCACTTGGCCAGCTATAAATACATGCGTTACCCTTGGTTATGTTTCTTTTTGCCTCTTGCTACTGTACGGTGGATAGAAATGACCTTAGCAAGGCATATTAAAAACTGACACTGGCTTGGGCGATGATTTGACCACTAGTACCGTCATAGCCAAAAGGCTCAGACAGCCAACTGTGCCCTTCTGCGGTCTCCAACCTGACCAAAAAGAGAACAGATTTAATTAAAGCTATTATGGAAGTAGCACTGCGTAATGATTTACCCTGAGTGAGAGCCAAAGTCCAATTTGTTGGAGATTAATATAACTTTGTACATTTGAAAGGCTATAGTTCTCTATGTTAAATGTAATAACTGAAATTTCGTATCTGCAAGCCTAGTTGTTCCAGGCATAAAATGAAAACCAACTCTGTATTTACTCAGACCATTTCTGTTGTTTGAATCACTTTATGAATACATGAAAGAAAGTCTGATGAAATGAATTATAGATACAAAAAATAGCAAGAGTAACATGCATTTCAGATTTTTATATTGTATAAGGGGAATCTTGGGAGTTCAGCTTGACAAAAAAAAATCTTTTTTCTTTTTCGCCTTTTTTTTTGCCTGTCTTTTTTTTTTTCATTGCCTATGAAATTGAGATGAGGACAAAGAAAGATGCTAAAAACTAGTTTTCCCGACTCAGAATAGGAAGGATTGTGAGGCAGCAGGATGCCCTGTGCACTGCAGAAAGTGGGTAGTAATCAGTAATAATGAAATTTTAAAGGTACATAATTTTATGGAATACATCAGTGGGACAGTAATCTGGAGGACGTGTATGCAGCTTTGCAATAGGAGGAAAAGTTCTGAAGTGTCTGTTAGCTAACACTAATTGCCAGATTATTTATCTTGAAGCACACAAATATCATAAGAAATCCAGTGTTGCAATGAACTGAAAGAGGAAGCTCCCAAAGTGCTACCACCTAAGAGAGGGGAACAGTAATGCACTTTGGAAAATGGACATCTTCTGGTATATATTTTTTCACATATACCTTATTTATTAGCTTTACAGATGGTCATCATGGCTGTACCTGAAGTAGTAATGACTCAGAATAATTCTACCTTCCCAAGAAACATAGGAAAATAAATGGACATAAAAGCTTTCTAAAGTTTGTTTAGAGGAAGAGTCAATATTATACAATTAAAACCATTTTCATTTGCTGTCATATGTGATGAAGTAAGATGCAGCAATATCTTTGAATTTTTGATTAAGGTGGTGTTTTGTGCATCTCAAGGTGATTTCTGCTAACTAAATTTTTCTCCAAATTTCACATTCGCTTG
The DNA here is from genome assembly GCF_000690835.1 of Fulmarus glacialis. NCBI lineage: Eukaryota > Metazoa > Chordata > Aves > Procellariiformes > Procellariidae > Fulmarus > Fulmarus glacialis. The sequence continues at coordinate 65,340 of NW_009230291.1, forward strand.
ATAAAATGGGCCGTTGTTGTTTAAAAAAAGGATAGATTTACATCTACCTTAAATGGAAGGAAAAGGTAGCTGAAGATTTTGTATGAGTGTAATTAGCCAGTTATCCTAACGTAGAATGAATATGTAGTTATGAGTCTCTGTGTTGTATTTTCTGGAAGTAACAGGGAAAAGGGAACAAAGCCAACATGAGACAAAAATCTGAAAGCAAACAAGCACTGTAGTATGATTAATGTTTAAAGGAGAGCTGTTGGATATGGTGTTGAGCTGATTATAAGCATGTCTAAGGAAGTAATTTTTCTCTTTAAAGTATGCATCACCTTGGATTTGAAATGCGATTTGTTTTATTTTTCACTGATGTCTTGCTTATTAAACAGAGTGCTCTTTTGAAGGAAGAAATGCTTGAAAAAAATATTTTAAGAGTTAGTTTATTGAAATACGTTTAAATACTGCTGAAAGATTTTTTTTTTTTTAAATTAGATATTTATGAATGTTTAATCAAAAATCCCAAACCACATTTCAGATTTAAATTCCCAAAGTAAACTCTTCCTGGTTTGACTGAAGAGTCAAAAGAATATAGTCTCCAAAACCAGCTGGTTCTGTCTTTCAGACATGCACAGATGTAAGGATTTCCCAGCAGTTTTTCTGGAGTTTGATACTGAGTCTTTTCATTCCCAAAGTTCTTGGTAGTAGGTGGCCATTTTAAAGACCTATTCAATATAGCTCCAGATGCACTTAATTATTTCTGGCTTTTGAAGAGGTAAGCTTTTGCATGGAACTTTGTTATACTTGTTTTAACATAAGCGACTCCTTTAAACACTGTTAGCTATTGACATTATTTCTGGAGTACTAGGACTTTCAGATGCAATCAAAAGATGGGGCCATTCTCTACAGACCTTACTGTTTAAGAGGAAACTTGGAGACAATGGAAACAATGAAAGGCTGGAAAACATTCACTGTATTACTTTTTATTCCCAAACTGAAAGAGAAATTAATTCATGATAAAGCTTGACAGTGTTTTAAAGCTTGACAGTGTTTTAAAGCTTGACAGTGTTTTAAAGCTTGAGCTATTCTGGTTGAGGCTTATATTTTTCATTGTCTTCTACCGTAACATCTCCTGAAATATTCTGTGAAATAGGAACAGTCAGCTTGCAAATACGGTGTCAGTCCAGTTTCATGGACAGCTATCTGTATAGCAGGAGTTCACAATGAGGTGGAATCAAAAAAGACATCCCAAGCTCGTTTCCTGTTTCCTTTTGAAGTATAACACATCCTGCAGCTGTCAAAATTACACAATGCATTCTCAGAAAGCAGAGACGATGAGACTAAAATGCTTCTGGTTTTGAGAATTATAATACCATAATTAACTGTGGATGTTTGATCACAGGCTATGTATTACTGACTATACTCTTATTGGGTCAATTTATTAATAGGAAAAAATTTTTCAGGTTTAAGTGTGAAATTGTTTTCATGCGATATGTTCATTGCATCTGTTCTCATTATGAATTGAAATGTGATGGATGTAAAAATGGGATAAAATGCCTTTTGTAAAAGTAATGATATTTGTTTTAATTAATCCAATTTAACACAAGATTTTCTCAGGGATTAGATAGCATTATTTTTAATAATTTGAGTAATAACAGTTGGTTTTACTAAATAAAGTATGATTACTAGTATGCCTTATCTTTCTTTTAAACAAATACTGTATTTCCCTGGTTTAGGAACAATGACAAGAACAAGGGTTGCAAAGTCACAAAATTCGAGTGCCAAATGTGGATGCTTTTGCATGTTTGAAATAATTAGAGCTGAAGAGAGAGCTTCCCTCTTAGAGAGTCTGGCAGTTTTACAAAATTACGTAAATATTGTTTTGGTATAAGCAAGACATTTTTATAAATGCAGAATGTTTCTTTCCTTTCAACTTTTTGCACAATTAATTGTTACAGGCTTTTGAAATGAAGAATTATTTTTATTGGGGAAAATAGAAACATTTTGCTTAAGACTCAGGAGGACATTTTGATGTCTACTGATTTTTGTCCGAATTTTTTCTGTCAGAACAGACACAACTTTGCAAAGCATTTGATTTTTCACTAGGTATCACTCTTCCAATGCTTTAGTGAATGATTCATATTGAAATAGGTGGGATGAGCTGTGCTAAAAAAAGTTTGTATGGGCAGATTGTGTAGTAGTTGTGGTAATTGTGTCTGAATAATTGATAAAATATCATTTAAGTTCCTTCCCCTGCTTCTGCTGGTTGCAAATACATTGTGCTATAGTCACCACATTCACGCTTAACTGAACTGATAGAGGCAAAGTAATTTTGTTTTTAATCTCTCTTTTTTTTTTTTTTTTTTAAGAATTAAAGTACAATATGTGTGTCTAACGTTACAATAAATTGTCGGCATTAACTGCTCAATTCTGTTACACAGCCTTATGACCTCAGCTCAGTTATGGGTTCACAAGCCATCAGTATTTACCATTCAGTCATTGCTTACTTGCAGTGTTCAAATCTTTGCATTTTGTTGAATGGCCAAAGTCTGAATTACATCAGAGTTATGGTAATATTTATGATTACTAAACACTAAATTGTGAATTACTTTTCATAGTTATAACACTATATGTTTTACCTATAAATGTAAAGTCTATTGTAGAGATTTCAGAGCAAATAAAAGGTTTTCTTAACCTTGTAGCAGACGTGTGTATATGCTTCTAATTACTATTCACAGTGCAAAATAGCTTCGTATAAGATTTATCTTTTAATACCTTTCCTTGCCCGTAGTATACCAGACAGTATAACTGCACGAGATCATGTTTATAGGCTGGCTGCTGCTTACCTGCTCTGACTTTTGTTAGATTTTTAGGTGGAGCAACTTAGATACGAACTTCAATTGATGTCTTCCATTGAAGTTGGTAAGAACTTCAGTTCAGCGATGATATTTAAACCCTATTGGATAGGGCTCTACCCAGGCAAATTCACTGTATAAAAACAAAGTGCAGATTCAGCAAGCCATTTAAGTTGTTAGCTTCCCATTGACTCTAGTTTTCTACTATTTTCTTGTCTTTTGTAAGTTTCTGAATTATGTAGGGCTGTGTCAATACCATCTACCAACAAGCATGCTGGGCTGCATAAAAGTTTAAGTAGTCAAAAGTAAAAAATAGGACTTTCTGTGCAATTGCCATGCATAGTGCTTATTGTTGCGAGTACTGAGTCTCGGGTTTTGTATGTTGAGATGGTTCTTGAAAACAGATTCTTTTTTTTAAATTTAAAAACTCTTTAGTTTTGATAACTGTAAAACAGTATTTCTGCCGTCTCTTACTAAGTTATTCCTTTCAAGGAATTTTCCATAGTACTTTGACATTAAGTCATTTGTAATTATCCTATTTACCAGGGCTCTGTAATCTTTAATGTCTATTAACATGTAGTCACTGCAAGACAACCTTAGTGTATTAGAGCTCAAAAAAAATTGCCTGCTATTAAATATCTATTACAAGGGTAGATGTCCTTTAATTAAAGCACAGAGGAAAAAACCGAGTTTGCTAATATTAGAAAAATATTCATAATAGGTTGACATGCTCCAGTTTTGGAGTCAACAAGAAATGAAAAGAATCCTATTTAACTCAAGGTCGCAGAAGAGAGCCTATTTAAAAAGGGCTGTGTTTCTGAAGCGCAATGCCAAACCGTTTACGCTTTTTAAATGCATGAAGTTTGAAAGGTAGAATGGTCTAATGTATTTTGCAGTTCCTCATTAATATGCAATATCATTGAAAAATAGTTTAGCTTATTCTGTTTTTCATTAGTAAAGCTATAACTGGGTGAGCCTTAGGAGGTGAAAATATGACTTCTGAAACAAGTGTCAGAAAATCGTGTCGGTTTAAACTTTTGAGTATCTCTCTTTAGAGCATGTGCCAGTTCTTGCTTTTCTCACACTCAGGCCCTTGTCCCCGTAGTTAATCTTGCAGAAATGTTGGGAATTTTAATGTGCTATGGGTCACATAAGCTTTAGAGTCCATTAAAACAGTTCGAATACAGGCTAGCAGTTGGATTTGGAGGCTTTCTGTTTTACATTTACATCTCTTGATTTATATGATTTCATGACTGAATCTTCAGACTTCTTAGATGCTAAAACAGCACAGGCAAAAACGTTAGCGCTGGACTGGCTTATCAGTGGATTTGACTGGGGATGGTTAAGTCTGGAAGAAGACAATGGATCATCTTGGAAAGAGAAAAGGCAGAGGGAGAAGAATCGATAAAATTATTTATTTTTTAAATTAAGCCTGCTGGATAAAGGCATAATTGTCAGCTAGTCAGATATTGCTGAGTAGTTTTGACTGGTGTGATGCTATTGGAATTGGTAGTTGCATATGCTGGGCATTACTGGGGGTACTAAATTCCTGTAAATCAAAGGCAGCACATCATCACAGCAACCAGCAGCGCCAAATGGCAGCTGTCCCCCCGTAGGGCCTTGTTATTGCTAATCCTCTCTGGGGGATGCAGGAGCGAGCCTGGCCTGTGCCGGGGCATTTCTTTTGGAGCGCTGACCTGCGGTAGCTGGAGCCCGCGGTGCCGAGCAGGGGGATGGTGGCAGTGCTCACCAGCAGGGGTGCCTGCCCTTCCCTTCCAGGGCCCTGCCAGGTAGGAGAGCAGGGACCAGCTCGGAAGGTATGCAATGGATGCAGGGCAGAAGCAGAACCTCTGATCTCTATGAATATTTTCTGTTAAGGATATTGCTGCCAGTTCTCTACATTCATGTGGACTTGGGCAGTGTCAAATACTAGACATGTTCCTTCTTGAAACTATCGCTTCCTTGGCACTGACAGGAGACCAGCAAGCATTTCAATGATGGCTGTAGGGCAGTGAAGGAAATCCAATATAAGTTTTTATAACATTTTTATTATTTCACAGTAGAGACCCTTTTTCTTTTACATAAACAGTGGGTGACAAATTCAGTGGCTGAAGTTCAGCAGTGATGAGACAGCTCATGTAAATTTCTTTTGTGTAACTTTCCACATTTATTTGGAAAAATAAAACATACATATATTTGATGTACATGTATATTCTTTATCCTTCACGCTGCTACTTTGTCTTCTTTTGTTAAATGTTGGGCACAGATTTTGTGCTTTTGTTTCGGATCAAAACTGCGTTATAAATAACTCCACCTACTTATCAGTCCAGGAGTGAATAAGCAGCATCCTGACATCATTAGACTGACATCATTTGGATTTCAGTGGGAAATATAGATTTGAAGGTCACTGATGGAAATATTATTGTTGGGTTATCTAAAAACTGACAGTACTTTGCAAGTCTGCTCAGAGATCTGAAATAATGTAATTTAAGCAGGATGGATTAGTTGTCAAAACTTTGAAAGTATATGAAAATGTAATTCATCATAGGATTTTTCAGGTCTGTGTATATTGCCAGTAGAACAGTAGAATAGTAGAACAGTAATAATAACAATGATAAC
>NW_009230292.1:0-277 GCF_000690835.1 Fulmarus glacialis
TGTGTGTGTATATATCAAAAGGCGGGAAAGGTGATGATGACTAATTGGAATGCATGGGAAAATGTGAGACCTGGGCATGATGTAGATGGTATAGAATAAGGGGTGGATATTGTCCTGGTTCCGGCTGGGACAGAGTTAACTTTCTCCCCAGTAGCTTGGGGGTGTGCTGTGTTTTGGGTTTGGTGTGAAAGGAGTGTTGATGGCCCATTGATGCTTTAGTTGTTGCTGGGTCGTGCTTGCACCAGGGGTAGTACAGCTGGGCTGGTGGAGCCAGCTG
>NW_009230292.1:532-35298 GCF_000690835.1 Fulmarus glacialis
CCCCCCCCGATTCTCCCCCCCATCCCACCGGGGGGCGGGGTGAGCGAGCGGCTGTGTGGGGTTTACTTGCTGGCTGGGGTTAAACCACGACGACAAATAAGATCAAAAAAGAAATTCAGGAAGCAGTGGGATTTAAATGATCCCATCAGCATGTTCTAAATAGGTTGTATGATATGAAGATGCAAAAACTGCATTTTGTGGATAATGAAGCAGAATTGCACAGTGGGCTGGTTTATGATCCTGAGCGATCTTTTTGTCTGCTCTCTGCTGCCTGCCCACTTTGTGTGCATTACAGACGTGTAACTATGGAGTTAGTAGTTAGCTTAATACTCTTTTTTATGTTACATAATTAAATATTTATCTCTATAACAAGTTAAAAAATCAGTTGTTTTAGGAAGGAACAGAACAGATAGAAATACACCATTTTAGTTCTGTAGAAGAAATTCAGGTTTCTTGAAACTCCTGCGTGAGAAAAAAAATTATGGATCAAAATTGCTTAAAGTAAAAGTGAGAGCATTCACTGGAGTTGAATACACTCAACACATATCTAACTAGCAAGTACAGTTGAGAAGGGTTAATGAAGGACCTGTTTATTTGTTTTGTAATACACTGGAGGGATGGAACTTGAGAGGCGTTCTACAGCATAAGAAGCCTGTCTTTGCGACAGTCTTCCTTAGCTCTGAATAGCAGAGATTTGGCAGATATTTTTGCAATTCTGTGTTTTTTTTTCTTGGCAGGTATTTTTGCAATGATGCTGTCTTGCATGCATTTGAACCCTTCAGGCAGTCCATGCAGAGGATAATCATGCGTCCAGTTGGTTGCATTTTAAGTTTTATTTTCCCTTTAGTTTTTTTTAGAAGAATGAGGAGAAATACTGAAGTCTCCACTTTTGTATGGTTGAGGAAAGATGAAGTTCTGGTGGCATGGTGGCATACTGGTAGGTGGTAGTAATGGCAGGGAAAAACGTGTTGGACACAAATGCATGAGTACCTGGAGAGGACCCTTAGCTTACTGCCTGTGCATACCTGGCCAATAGCCAAAACTGAAATCCTCACTGCAGTGTTGCAGAGATTCAGGACAAACTGCCAGACTAGGGCTGCCAGCAGCTGTGTACTTCGTCTTGGTGCGTCGTGTTCTTTCTGTTTTGACAGCACTCTCATTTCTTCAAACTACAACTGGCCTCATTTAAGTTGACTAAGCCTTAAATACAAAAGAGTAAAATCTGAATCCCTACATTGCAACAGCTAAAATTTAAATCCCAAGACCCTTTTTTTTTCCAGCTCATTAAAAACTGATATGGAGTAATTTGTCACAGAGAGTGGCATATACAATAAATAGAATGTTTGGCTGTACAGGTAATGTTTTAAATACGGGACTTTATATATATATATGTCTTTATGTATATATTTTATACATGTAAATATGAATGCATATAGAATCATAAAGGTTGGAAAAGTCCTCTAAGATCATCGAGTCCAACTGTCAACCCAACACCACCATGCCCACCACCCATGTTCCTAAATGCCACATCTACATGTCTTCTAAATACTTCTAGGGGTGGTGACTCAACTGGTTCTCTGGGCAGCCTGTTCCAAGGCTTGACCACTATTTCAGTAAAGAAATTTTTCCTAATGTCCAATCTAAACCTCCCTTGGTGCAACTTGAGATCATTTCCTCTTGTCCTATGCATATATATGCTTATATACATATCTATATGCATGCACCAAATTTGGAAAGTTTATGTGCAGACATACAGTCTAGTAAAAATATATCAGAAAATAATGCTAGCTGATACTAAATGGATGCGAGTGTGGAACACTGAAAGCCATTAAAAGAACAAAACACCATTCTGGGTGTTACTGATGGTATATTTTACTTGCTTTCAGATGGTTTTCACATTTCTCTCAATGATTGTAGCATCTTGAGAATTTACCTACTTCAGTCTCGGAAGTATCTCTCAAAATTGTAAACTTTTGCTTCCTTACTCTTCAGTCTCTCTTAGCTATAAGGTAGAACAGGGCAGCAACAAATAGTACTGAATGGAGCCTGTGGATTTTTCTCATGTAACTGTAATTCCACAGTATTCAGAGAGGAACATTCTTGGTTGATTCATTTTCTTTCATAAAGTGATCTAGGTGTGAAACTACCACTAACTGCAGGCCATGTGTTACTTTGACTTTCTAGATCGGGAGATGCTTCATCAAATACAAGCTTAAAGTCTCCTGTTGACAAGGAAGCTGCTGCAGTATCAGTGTGCGTCATCTCTTCATGGCAGCAGGTTTTTGTATTCGTTCGAGTTAATGTCCCACAGAACTTGCCTGGATTCTGGAGGGCTTGGAAATACTCACCAAATTGCTTTTTAAAGCAAAAGGCTTCTTTTTCTTTAAAAACAAAATAAAAATAAAAACAAACAAAAAAAACCCCAAAGAAAACAAGCTAGATTCCTCACTTCAAATATTTTAATTTTTTTTAAGGCAGTGCTGTGTGCACTATTGACTCTTAAGTGTTGCTGTTTGTGAAGATAATAAGTAACTATGAAGTCATAGGTTAGCTAGCTTCATAACAAGTTAAATATAACTGAAATATAACTTAAATTTAACTTTCCTGTATAAACAAAGTGGCCACATCTCAAGTCTTGCTAGGGACAGCATGTTCCTCCTGAGGTTTCAGCTATGCAATTTTAACACTGGGGAAATTATAACCACCTTTTCTATCCCTAGAGGCTTTATGGGCGTGCTGGTCTTGCATTATTAGTCTCTCTTGTGTCTACGTGGTCAGGCTTTGCATTCTGGACACAGCAATATCTTAATTTCTCTGCACTTGTATTAGCAAATAAAACATTTTGTTTGCAGCTTCTCTTAAAATAGGAGTCGTCCCCTTTTAATCCTTACCTTCAGCTAAACCACTGTATTACACTGATACAAAAATTAGGAAGCTGTGTAGTGGAGTAGTGCTATGCTCAGCATAGCCTGTGAAAGGTGGTGAACTGTCGTAACAGCTTACAGTCCAAATTCATCTTCATTACAAGTGTAAATACTAGTAATTGAGGATGTTGAAATGAAATCATTATAAATGATTAAAGCAGATGCCAAATTTCCCATGAAAAGCATGGCAAGTGGTAATCTCTGTCAATGTAGCCTTCTTTCCCTAAAAAAAAGCAATTAACCTTTACTGCCAGTAATTTGCTCACATATTAGCCCTCATTTTGAGGAAGAAAATTCCATTTCAGTGCATACCTCTCGCAATTTTTGCCATTTCTTGATTACTCTATCAGGAAACCTGCATTTAATATTTCAGCTCTGGATGAAGTACTGCCTGTCCTAAAAGAACTGGATTTCTGCTTCAACTTTCTATTCTATTTAGTGTTTCCAAGAGCTCGTGGAGTGTAGCTTTGTTTTAATGGCCATCTAGTACTTTTGTCTTGTGCTTTGTTGGTTACAATCCAGCAGTTCCCGTCATGTCTGCCCAAACAGCTTTTGCCTGATATGGGAAGAACTGTGGCTACTTAAGGAGCAAGGTAATCAAGCTTCATGCAACTGGATTGCATCTTTCAGCAGCTGTAGTTCACCCTTGCTTTGTGATTAACAAAGTTGAGCAAAAAGCACTTTTTATGTAGAGTCCTCTGTTTGTTTTATCATGAGTACTTCTCATGGGAAGCATTGATCATCTGTAGCAGCTGGTGGAGGAGAAGTGACTCAGAGGTTAGTGCGTTGGGCCTGATACTGGAGCTGGAGGAACTCCCCAGCAGTGAGACGTGGTGAGAAGTCAGGATAGGGAGGAGAGGTGTGAGTGGGCAGGAGCGTCAGCGCCGGAGAGCAGGAGGTAAGGCAGAACCTGTCTGTGGCGGACTTGGAAACCAAATGGGAAATTATGAATTGGATTCCAAGACAAGGAACAGTGCCAGTAGTTCAGGGCACTGCTGATACAGTGTAATGCTAACTACTTCCAGATAGGTAGTCATCCAGGACTGCCACTTTAAGTTGTGGGCAACAGTCTAAAGTCCAGGAAGGATCTTCCTGGGGCAGAGAAGAAGGCAAAGGGCAAAAAATGTTCCTATTCTGTTCAAGTTTTGTGTGCACCCAAAGTTTAATTATTGTTGAACGTGACTGATCTTTTCTTTTCTTTGTTCTCCCCTACTCTCTTCTTCTCCTTGGAAAAAGATGTTTTTCTTCCTATTTTTTTCAGTGCTCTAAACCCTGTGTTTTATCTGCTGCCTGGCTTGCTGGTCTCTTCTCTGTGTTGTGCAACCTGATCACAACATGAAATCCAAGGCTTAGAGAATTGCATTTTGAGGGTGTAGCACTCTGTGGTTTATCAAGTTTTATGTTTCCCTAAGTTACAATCCCTGTAGACTGTTCCTGCACTGCTATAACTTTCTCACAGACAAAAAGGCTTTCTTTCAAGGCTGCCTCTTATCAGTTGGTTTATCTTGTCAGATTTGAATGGGAGAAGAACAGTTTTATGAAGACAATGGAAGGGGAAAGTTATGTGATGTGTTCAGAGATCTAGGAAAAACGATTTTGTCTGCAGAATGGCTTTAACTTCTGAGATTCTTTTGTATATGGAAGATTGCTGTTTCAAGGCTAAATACAGTTCAGTAAGTAATGCTTTGATACTTCCTTAGTGCGACCCTGCTTCACATTTGTGGTGTTCTAGCAGCTTAGATCATTTTTCAGGGTTCCCTGAAGACTTTTTTTTTTTTCACCCGCAAAGAGCCTCTTCTATAATACCATTATTCTGGGGAAGGAGTTGTGTTTCACACAGTATACAGGATGGATAACATAATTTCAAAATCTTTGTGAAACAATTGAAAAAACAAAACTACAGAGAGAGCTCTAGGATGGATTTGTCCTTTCATGCAGTGATTTGCATCTTACCTTACAATAATAAGACAAATAGAGGAGACTTCATATTTTTTATTTTCTATTTCTCAATAGAACATTTCATTTGAGTATGATAAAAGATAAATTCTCCATACAGCTGCAGCCACATCTGAGTAAATAGCAAAGATTTTTTTGAAATGGCAGTTGGGGGAAAGTTTTCTCATTATGTAAGATCTTGATATTGAAGGTAATGCCATCATACTCCCCAGAAATAATTCTTAAAAATAATCCCCCCAAAAATCAAGATTACTTGAATTAGATATCTTTGATTTGTGAAAGGTGTTGCACTAACTTCACCTGAAGAATGTAAAGTTTGAATTTTAATGTAAAAGTGAACACAAGGCAGTCGTTTATTTACATAGGAAATTCTGGCGAAAGTGATAAAACTCTCAATTTCTACAGATAAGGGCAAATGATACTGATAAACCTGTATCTGGAATCATCTTTGTAGCAAAATCAGTGAAGGGTGCCTAGAATTTGTTGAAAGTAATGTTCTGCTGAGAACATATCCAGGGATTAGATGCTTAAAATGTATTCTCTCCTTGTGACAGGAGATGTGGTGATCCATAAGATCCCAAACTTTAGGCACACAAAGCTGCTTTAAAGTCATGTAACGGGGTCTCTTAACCCCAGCCTGCCAGCCTACCACAGATGCTGTAGTGGTATCATCACATCATTGTGGATAGATGCAATCTGTGTGTCCTTTAATGAATGTCTAATGAATACCAAAAGTTTCTACTGGGTTCAGTTTTAGATTGGAGAATTGCAAAGGAACAGTTACTCAAGCTTTTAGAAACAGTGTAGCAGACAAAGTGAGGCTTGCCATAGTATGATACAAGAAAAGTTACTAAAAATACAATGACATTGCATGAAACCAAAAGGAAGAATTTGAACCATTCTTAGATAAGAGAAGAACTGAATATGACTCTTCAGCTGGACAAAATTTGAGATGGTGGGAAACAGTATGACTTTGAAATCGTTGTCTAGTGAAATTTGGAATATTTGATGAAGTTCCGTCATTTAAAAAGTAGATTAAGTGCTGAGTATGTTAAAAATAACTGTAGAAAGCTGAGCTTAATCTAGACGGATTCGTAAAACCACATGTATATAATTTCACATTTAAAAAGTTCTCCCTGTTTGTTCAGCTTAGAAATTGCAGTGTATGTCTTAAATAAGTTTTGACTTTTCCAGTGCTCTAAAGGTGAATCTTGCAATGATTTTGTGCTTTGTCTTCTTACATAGATCTGCAGTAACGATAAGTACGTACTCATGAGTTAATTCATTGTTTAATTGATTATAATAGTTAAGCGGTTTGGCAATTCATTGTGCAATTCATGCAAATGAATTTTGCATTAACTCATTAAACAGTTGGGAATGGCACTCTGGCTGCTTCACAAAACATTTTTCAAGGGGAGACTAGTCTCAGCGTTTGACTTTTTTTGTATATTGCAGGTATCTTCTATACTGCTTTCATATTCAACATTTCCTCTGCCTTTAGTGTTTGGGGTTTTTTTTCCCCATGTTTTCAGTATTACTTTGGATTACTTTTGAATCTGTTTTACTTAGCTGTTTATGCTGTTAAATGCCATCCTTTCTTTTGCATTATACCACATCAAGACTAATCAGTCTTGCTTTCTGGCTGTTATATAGAGATTATAATGTTACAAAATTCATCTTTGGAGACATCTACAAATACGATCTAAATCTGCTTCCGTTGGAATCTACTGTGTTAGTGAAATGGTTTTATGTATGAATTTTCCCCCTTTCAGTGTTTTTGAGTTTTTCTAAACCTTTACAGAAAAAAATCCTAATTGCAGTGCCGTAAATATTAACATATGCACTTAAGTTTATACACAGTTACGGTCTCTTTGACTTCAAGATATTATTTTCCTTGTGCACGAATGTTTGCAGTGTTGAGGATTTATGTTTGTGGGAATATTCATTATAGTAGAAAGAGGAACAAAGAAAAACACTTCTGCCAACAAATATTTTAAAACTGTATGATGTATTTAAGAAAAATATCTCCTTTCCTAAGTTTAATAGATGCGTTAATTTACTATTTATCTTGCCTAATGATCTTGTGCTATGGGAAATTAGTGGCTTTGCAGATGAAAAATGTATGAGTAAAAAAATGCATTCATCTTCTTAAGCATCATCTGTTCCATTGACAAAAAGCACAGATGTGAAATTTAGTTCAATAATTAGATTTATAATTATTGTATCATTCTCAGATTGATAAATCATTGCTCTTCGTGGCATGTGATTTGGAGCTACAGTTCATGCCACAGAAATAGGTCTAATCGTTGGTGATTCTAAGCTTGAGACTTTTTCACATTATGCTTGTATATTTGTATATATTCTAAAAAGCATAGGGCAGAGAAACAAGCTGCAGGGAAGAACATTTTGTAAATGATTCTACAGGGGAATGCTGGTCTTTGCACAGAACAGCAAAGATGCAAGCCTGAAAAGTATCCATGGTGCATTTTCTTCGGAAACGGCTGTCTTTGCCATTATCCAGTATGATCGTAGACTTCCTGGACATGCCTACAAAAATAACAATAGCTCTGATTTTTAATAGAAGACTGGGAAGTGAAGGAACAAAGTAGCAGAATCTTAAAATGTCCATATGCAGTACATGCTGTATTTCTGATGCTAATGTCGTCTTTCCTCTCTTTTTGCCCACAGCTGTAGAACAAGCAACAGGAAGAGTTTGATGGGCAATGGCCAGCCTCCAGCTCTGCCTCGGCCTCATTCACCGCTCTCAGCTCATGCAGGTGATTTAATATCTATATATTACTGCTATTATTAAATTCTTAAAATGTCTATATGAGGAAAGGAAAACAGACAAATTCTCTACCCTGCTACTCTTCTTTCCACTGTTTGTAATAGCAAAAAGTTGCATATCATTCCATCCAAGTTTCTGTTATGTTTAGATCCATAAGTCCTATGTTACAGTGGGAAGCAGTCCAGAAATACCTAACATGGATCATGTAGCTATTTTTTATTTCCCCATCTTGCATTCTGACATTCTGATGCATTTTCTCCCCCTCCCTCCCTGCCTTCCCTTTCTGGGCCTAGTTTGGTGTGAAAAGGATACAAAATAGCTTGCAGACATGGTAAAGGTACTAGAGGCAGTAAGTAGGATATTACATTCTATTCCTAGTGCTTTTGCTCCGTAGGATTTGTCATGTTAGGCACGTTGCAGGAAATTTCTGTGCTTCGTTTTACACGGCAATAAATTGATGATCCTTTTGTTTTGCTTCTAAAGCACCTGAAGTACTTAAAGATTGAATAACAGTCCATAAATAAATATTTTATTGATAATGATTGTCTTCTTTTTAAAAAGGAATGTTTTTAGCATATCAAAATACATTTCCTCAAAGGTTTATTGTCTCTCTCTGTTTTTTGGGCATTGTCTGTAACTACACGCCAAAACGAAAACCTCACACCAATCCTTGTATAGGCAATGACACTGAATACTTTGTAGAACTGCTCTCAGATGGATGTTACAAGAGAAGGTGCAGAGTTTCAGTTGAATTTTTGAAGAGGATGGTGAGTTTAGTAAGGCATCTCGAGTTTTCTTGTGGAAGCAACATTATTAGAGAAAATACGGTGCTGGTTTTCACTCTGAGCAGCAGGTTATCACAACCATGAATCCAGACAACATGAAGATTTGTGCAGAGTTCAAGGCAGCAGAGCATTTAAAACAAACAAACAAAGAAAAACATGGTGCAGACTCTCTTAAAACTGAAAAATGAAATGTTGGAATGTTTGGTATCCCTCTCTGGGTTCCCCAAATGCAGAAATTGCCATTTGGAACAGGGGATCTGTGGTCACCATAGAAAGATGCTTTAGTTGTGCTGTGCTGACTTGATGAAAGCAATAGCAATGGTTTGCTGTGAGAACTGGCATGTCTGCTGCTGTGAATGACTATACCACCCATTTGGAAACTGATGGCTTAGACTAACAATGCCTAACAGGCTTCAGAAGTATGGAGTGACCAGCATGTGTTACCTGGGACCTGAATATAGGTTGTGTATTTGATAAGTGCCGAAGAGTTCCAGTCTGACAGTGGATTTGTGCTTTCAGCAAGTAGCTTCATCTTCTTGAATCTATTTCTGAAACCATAAAACGGGAATAATATTGTTGATGTCACAGCTGTTGATGGAAAATTGGTACTATAAGGATTAAGACAAGTTAAGTGTAAGCTCTTCTTTTCCTTAAACTCAGCGGTATGTACTGTGTATTCAAAAACCTGTTGTGGCAATTTGGCAGCTTCTCCAGTTACCCACGATACGGTAGGTTCTCTTAATGCTGATACGTTCTGTCAAGGTATGTGTGCCGAACACTTCAGTAGCACTAGGAAATCTCATATATGTGGTGAAAATTTGCATGTGTATGGCTGGCTGTCTTATTTGCTGCCTAGTATGCCTAGACTAGTCCCTTGAAGGGGGAATTTGAATGTACAGTGTGTTCAGAGTCACCCTTGACAGGTTTTCTGCTTTGTCTAGTGATCAATTAGATACTGCCTGGAATTGACTTGGTAGGCAAGATTTTTTTTTTTTTTAATTTTAATTTGTACTTTGAATCACTGTGAATGTCATCCTAATTCATGCAAATAAAAAAAGATGCAAATTTCGTGCTTAAAAGCATAGCAAAGCCACATAAGTTATGAATTTTCATCTACATACACAGTAGGAGCTCAGTGTGTCAAGTGTTTAATGTATATAAATCCTTGGAAACCTTGGTCTTAAGAGACGTTGTAGATTTTTAGGGATGCTGTGTTCTTGTGTTGTCAGAGCCACCGGGTCTTACCTGCGCTGGCATCTGCACACTCAGCTCGCCTCCCTGCTCTCTGTGGCAGCCTGTGCTGGAGGCCTGCTTTCTTGTGAAGTGCAGCAGTGGATGTGGCAAGAGACAGCATGTGCTGTATGGCCTGCTAGGTTTATTCGTGGCTGGGAGGGATTACTCCAAGTCAGAGAGGCCTCCTTGACTCCATTGAGAGAACCTGGTATATCTCCTGTAGAGCTAGATGATCTTAGGGTCTTTTTTGACTACATCTGGAAAGTAGCTGGGAATGGTGAAATACTACTAGAAAAGTTCTCTAAATCGGAAGTGTTTATTTTGCAGCCTTCACCAGACCTTCTGCCAGGAGTGTGTACTATAAGCTCTAAGTTTCAGAGGAACTGGAGATGACCCCCTTTAACACTTTCACATCTTATTAGTGTTTGCTGTTGAAGGAGGAAACAATAGAAGCAGAAGAGGGAGAGGGAAGCAAAACAGTTTCCAATCCTAGAGGAGGGTGGAGCAAGCTAAATGTGCAGCAAAGTATCAGTGCTTGCGTTCACCGAGAACAGGTTTATTCATTAGACTATCCTTGGCTGAAGCGTGATAATAACATGCATTTTTGGCAAATATGTCATAGTAAGATTATGCAGAATACGGAGGACATTGGAGAGATCCTGCTCTAGAAGAGTTTTCTTGCATGTTGTCAGAGTTCAGTTTCATGCAAGGAATCTGCCCAGGTGACTGCAGGTGCAACAGATTAGGCTGCTTGGATGCTAACAGCTAATCTAACTTCATGCAACATTGCACAATTGTTTGCCACTGGGCTGTCAAAGGAAGATGCTGATTCTCGGATCTGCCTTTCAAGGGGCTGAGTCTTACTGGTGATAGAGCTGAGAACTTGAGCCGTTGAGGACTCTTTCAATCCCACTTGTCCTTAGAAACATTTAGCTCCTTCACATGACACCTTTTGATCGGTCATTCTTTTCTCACTCAGTTCTGTGCAGCAGTCCTTCTGACTGTAGGAGAAAGAGAGAGGTTGCAGCAAACCCAGGCTGTCAGCTTTCCTAGCTTCTTCAGTCTTGTTTCATCTTCATGGCATCCTTATACATGCATTGCGAACTACTCTCTTTCCAGTTCTCTCTTCTTTGTTTCTAATGTGTCTGTCTTCATTACCTTGCTTCCTGCTTTAGGAAAAGCCTAACATGCTTCTATGAATCTTTAAAAAAATCAAAAGTACTGGTGAAGACATGTGGGCTCAGAGTTCCACTTTACTATGCTCTAGTCCTCCCTCTTACTTTCCCCGTTCCTTGGGGACCTCAGGGACCATGTTCAAAACACAGAATTTTCTTCTGGTTCTGGAGCGAGGAGAGGTAGTGCTTTATAGGTCCTTTGTAGTACTTCAGTAGGAAGATGAGCTATTTTGAGCGTAGAGAGTCAGAACGTGTTCATCTGTCAGCCAACTGGGTCCTGGCTCAAGTAGAAGTCTGTCTTGTGGTTCTCTTTCAAATGTGATTGGAAACGCAAGTTTGGGACTTATTTTAACATAATTGGACGTAGTGATGTATACTTAACAGCATTTGAGGCTAGAAATTATCATATTCAGTTATATCTGTCCATATGCTGCAAGATTACATTTTACTGTCTTTTCATGTCTTGGACTGAACTTGGGCTTGATGTCAGGCCGGCATCAGATTGCCCTGCCACGGCCTATCTTCTGACATAGTTTTAAGAACAATCACATTTGCTTCAAGGTGAGAGATTGGAAGGGAGATCTCTGAGGCTGCTTTCAAGGTTTTGACATACTCTGAAGTCACTTTGCTTTGGTTTTGGAAAGGAACTGACCAGAGGTTCCTTGTTGGGCACCTTCCTGATTCCATGAAACAGGAAAATGAAGGACATAACCTGCTGTGGTTTGAGTAATTCAAACGGAAAAATGGATAGATTATGCATGATCCTGATTGTTCATGCCTTTTTAAAACCATTTTGGCTTCTGGTTTCATACTATCAGTGCTTTTATGCCACATCTGTTTCTCTTAGAGTACTGTATCCCACTACTGTACTCCCTACTGTCAGGGTACTCCAGCCATCTCTGGGGAGAGCCTGCTGTCCCCCTTACTGAAAATAGTTCCATTAGATGCTCTTATTTAAGTGGACTAGATTCTTGACTTCATGTTTATACCATCTTAGTTGTTATTGCAGGTTCTTCCCTTTATTATAGGCCATTCAAGCTGCAGGGAATCAAGATTGTCAGACTTTTCAAAATCCACTCAGGATCAATTTCTATTAATTATCATCTTTATAATTTTCAGTGTTATCCTGGGCCCTTCTTGTATAGTCCTAGTAAGATTGTTGGCGGTGCTTGGGAATTCAGTGCCTCGGAGGTATCTGAAGTCAGTATTTTAATTCCTTGTGAGGACACGCTTGGATCTACAAACAACCTGTTCCCTTCTACGTTAATTCATTTTTTGGTGGGAGAACAAGCAAAATACATACTTAGTTACCTTTTCTTGCATCTCATACCTGAGATGAATTTTATTTAGGCCACTGGTTTAAGCTACCTGGTTTTTTTCTCCCAAGACCTCACAACTCTGAGGGCAAAAAAAGTGCTATGCATCCTCTGTGTCAACTGAAGCAAGGTGCGTGAAGGCATGTTATGAATCTCAAGGTGGAGCTCTCTTAGAGTGCACTGCATTAGCACTCATGCCAATATCTGTGGCTTTGCTCAAGAATGTTTTCATCTGTGGTATCTGCAGAGCAATCATTTAGAGGTCTGGCTGCACCTTTGGAAACAATGTGCCATTACTTCAGACCTCCTGAAGAGCTCAGGTTGCTGCTAGGTAACCATAACCATCTACCTTGGAGTTAGCCAAAAGAGATGGGATGTGAGCTGTATTGCTCTATTTTAGAAGAAAAGCTTCTTGAACATAATCGTAATTCTTTGAGGTGCATTTTATACCCACATTCTTCCTTGTAGTCCTGTTTTTCTCCCAGATGCAGCCTGAACTGAAGGCACAGGTTGTTCTCTAGTTTAGATAGACATTCTTTGAGAAGGACCGGTGGCCCAAGTTTAGAATGGTGAAAATTGCCCCATATGAGAAAGTCATATAGAGATCCCAGGCAAATTTCTCCCCCACTCCCCAATTTTCATTGTTTGCTACGGAGATAATAGAGGATTGTTCCTACATAGGAGTCTTGTTAATCTTTACAGATGCAGTCTGAATTGGACAAATACTGAATACTTACGTAAAGTTTTTTAATTGTTAGCCTTACCATCTCAGTCGTTCTCAGATTGACATGGTAGGAAAGGAGGGAGCGACAAGTGAGACAGCACTACACTGATGAAGTAAGTATATTGTGCAGGGTGCAAATAGTGCACAAGTAGCACCTGTGAAAGAAGGGGCAGATGAACTTGTAAGCAACAGTGACCATGAAGGCTCATGGGCTATGGTAAAGAGTTATTAGAGCAGTAAGTAGTCCAAGTCTTGAGAGCACACAGAGAGGTATAAGGTCTGAGACTGAGGGTAAAAAAGGGCATAGGAAAAAAAGACAGTGTATACAGCAGATATATATCTGTTACATACATTAGTTACTGATACAGTACATGTGATGTCCTTTTCCTCTGTGCAGGACCTGTAGCTATCTGCAGAGATAATTTGTGTTGGTGGAAAGTCAGATTTTAGTTTGCAGCTGAAGTCTCCCACTGTGCCTTATGCATGCATGTAAAGATCATGAAAGATTTCAAGAATGATGTCAGCTTTCATTACATAAAGTCTTTCTCTTTCTTATGAAAATAGAAAACATATCTATACCAGGTCATTTCTTTGGGTTCAAACCTTCATCATTATTAGTCAGTATCTTAGGTTAGTTGTTTGGACATCCTTTGTTTCGGGGCTGGAAGCCATTAAACCTGCTGAAAGATCCTTTTAGTTTTTGATGAACTTTGAGTACATTCAGAATTGTGGGAAGCGAAGAGTTGCAGCATCAGCTTGGACAACATCTGGTGCACTGGTCATTAATGGGCTTTTCCAGCTGACTGCCTGCTGCTGCGTAGGCAGGTCATCTGCACCACCTAGCCTGCAAAGTGAATGATTATAATCTCAGCAAGTCAGGGCTGAGATTATTCAGGTGTCCCCACCTCAGTAGTCAGAGGAGCTTGTTCCTGTGGGTGATACTAACCCCTAATGATTAATAGTCACATGTGGTGCTGTTTAATTGTATCTGCTGTAGGTACAAGATTTAGCTGTTAGGAGCAATGCTGTAAATCTTACTTGATTGTATTTTAGTAAAATGTTTCGTGTGGTGCCACTAAGACGACAGGTACTAAGGACAAGAATTGCAAGTAGGAAATTGTTTAAAGGGGAAAAGACGGGGGTTGTGCTAAAATGAAAAATATTATAAAGTGGGAGCAGAGATTATCAGTATCATTCTCAAGTTTTGGTTTTGTTGCCAAACCTTCTTAATCTTCTCATAAGTGACATTGGCATAAAATTACTGTAGCTGATGTAAATTTGGAAGACATCCAGTACGAAACAGCATTGGGAAATTGTGTTGAAGTGACTGAATGATTTCAAGGACTGGAATAAAAAAGTACGAAATTACATAGCAACACGCAGCATTTTGTGCTGGAGGACCAGTAACAGAAATGTCTACTGTAAGCTGTGGACTAATCTATTATAAGGATTTTAGGAAAGGACCTGAGTGTGTTTTCTGGATAGATGACCAGATTGCAAGGACCAGTCTATTGTAGCTTTGAAAATCAGATCTCCGAAGATGTATAAAGGAAGTAATTGTCAATTGAAATTGGGAAGATTTCATGCTATTGTACAACATGCTGGTTAGATTTCATCTGGAATATTGCGTGCTTTTATGTTCATCCGTGTTCAAGTGGGATCACGTGGGGAGGAAGGCTGGTAGGATGGAATGTGAGAGCTTGTTGCGTGAGACTGAAAGACTATTACTTGCTTGCCTGGGCAACAGGAAGACTGAAAAGCCTGTATTGTCATCTAAATCAGTCAGAGGTGTTTTCTTCATGGAATGGGAAGAGAAATACATGCTGGCCATATATACCAGAACATGAGGGTTCCCGAAGAATCGTCCACTAAGTATGGCAGGGACAAACATGACCTTTCCTGTTGGGTTCAATAAATTTATGAATAGGATTACATGATGCAATTGCCTAAAGCAAAATTTAAGGCCGAGGAGGTCTTATCTCCACTTGTAATCCTTTTTCTAGGATTTTTTAGGTCTGCCTAGATCTTTCTAGGCAGACACTGTTAGAGTGCTGACTGCTAATACTCTGCTCTCACTACATTAGGACTTACTGCTTGCATCAGATAAGTTCATTTGATAGATGTACTTCAGCTAGCTACATTGAAGTATAGTAATGAACAAAGCTGTTTGCACCATGTGTTTTAGTTGTGTTTGAATCACACTGCATTTGTGTTTGTGCATCAAATTCAGAGTTAGTTTCCCTGGATTTTTAGCTTTAATTCTGTGGTTTTTGTCTGAGGTTGGCAATAACGAGTTTACTACAGTGTATTTGAAACAAAGAAGGATCTCTCTCATATGCAGCTTCTGTGCTGTTCTGCTTTAGCTAGAGTCTGCGTTGACTGGATTTTGAGGAAAGGAGGACTAGGTTTGTAAATGAATTAAGTCTTAGTGTGTTTTCATGGTGAAATATGGGAATCCTGAAAGCTAAAGATTAAAGCAGCGTTCTGAACATTGTTTTTTAAAAGAAAAATGATATTTATGGAAGGGAAAATAATACAGTATTTCAATTATTCTGACTGTTGTCACATGTAGAATAATAGAAATGGTTTTGCTAAAATAAAACTTTTTATTCAGTCTTGCTTTTGGATAAAGTAAAACCGTTACAGCAATTTCAGAGCATCTTCTAGTTTAGACGTAGGAGAGGAAAGTGTAAGTGGTAAGTTACATGCAGATAAAACTGACTTTTAAATTAAAAAATAGCACCATTAAAACATAGCACTGCCAGTATTTTAAGTAGTGGTCAGAACACGCAAAGCATCCTGGCCAACAGATCTAAGGAGCGTGCAAACCTTCCTTGCTGTTACTGGGGAAAGTTGTTTGCTGGTGTGAAGCATCATTAATCCAGGTTTTGAAATAGCTTGAGCTCCTCACCTTTGAGTGGATCTGAGTGGAAAGTATTCATAATGATTCTGCTGCCCAGCAGTGTGTTCTGCTAACTGGCACCATTTGTTATGGTATGAAAGTCAGACCTGTAACTGCTGGTGGATGGTTTCTTGTGTATTGTTCACTTCGCAGCATGGGTTCACCACCAAGTAAACTGACACAGAGGAACGTATGACCCCTTCTTATATGGTATTACTGTGGTGCTGATGTACTGTGATTCATTTTAAAAGACCACCAAATAATGACATCAAGACTTCGAGCTGGATTTGTCTTTGATCCATCAGGAATTTGGGATAGCAATTATCATTAATCTGTTACTGCCTCAGTACTAATAGAAAGTCGTTGCATCTGAAACTATTTTGTAAGTGGACGACTATTAAAAATACATTCATAAAATACGATGACTGTAACATATGGCTTTTTAAAAGATTTAAAACATCTTCCCTCTATGGCAAAAACACAGGACTTCTTGAAGCTACTTACAAAACAATCACAATTTAATTAGTCTTGATGTAGTTTTCTTAACAATAGGTGCTTGTAAAATGCGTTACCCTGTGTGTTGTCATGAGGTATTGTTTTGGTATGCTGATTTCCTATTCATTGTCTCCCAGAGGATGCTGGAGTTAATTACTTACCTAATGCCTGACCACCAGTCAAGTTTACTTTACCAGGTCAGAAACATTGACAGTAATTGCAGCAGCATAGAGATACCCTAGGACTAAAACATACAACAGCCAGCAGATCGCAAAGAACAGCGGGTTTTGACTAATAAGCAAGCACTGCACATATGGACAGAGAATTAACTGGCACTGATTTTTATTTGACAGTCTCCCAGGTATTGCCTTGCAGATGGGTGGATGAATGCTGTGATGGATGAAGGTCAGGTATAGGACTCTGCTTCTAACCTATCTTGCTTTTCTGGAACACCACACCTTAAACCCGTAATAGCACTAGCTGTTTCTCCGGTCATTTGGGGTTTGGATTTTCATTCTCTGTTTCCAGGCTTGTCTGAATTCTTAGACTTCTAGATAAACCCGCAGGATTTAGCATCCAGGTATTATGTATATGGCTTTACCAGTTTTGTTATTTTAAAAGCTCATTTGCTATTGGAAATAGTGTTTGGAAATTGATTTTCCTCATAGCAGGATCTGATGCTTTTCCTGAGTAAGACTTCGACTTCTTCAGGTTTTGTCTGTAAGGAAGTGATCTTAATGTTGATTCTAGCGAGGTAGTTTGCAGCATTGTGTCTCCTCAAATCCACTGCAATAGCTACAAAATTACTGCGTTCTTCCATCACGTTTTTTGCTTCTGTGTGAAGTTTACGCATACGTTCTGACTAACCGATAGACAGTTAGGCATGTCCTTGATGTGTGCTAAATACGTGTATATATCCATCTATAACTTTAAAATAGCTGTCAGAGGAAAGAATTCGTTTACAAACCCCCATATGCTGGTTTGTCAAATTATTTCCTGTCAAAAGCTGTTTATGTCTCACCGCATTAAGCCCAATTCTCTGCTTTTCTGCCAGAATTTAAGGTAGCTTCGTTGTCTTTTTTTCCTCTTACCTAAGTCCACGACATACTCCAAATTATAGATAATTTTTTCTAGTGCAGTAGCTAAAGTTTGTGACCATGTTTTATCTGCACAGTGTTACAATTTTTTTTTTAGCTTATCTTTATTAAATAAGCTCTTGTAGCAGCAAAAGAAAACCAGTTAGCTGTTAAATTAAACGAACTGTTGCTCTCAGTAATTTGGTGTTTGCAGTTCATGCAGGACAAGATTAAATTGTGTTGGTCCCCAAATAAAGATTGAAATCTGTGCCACATGTGTGGCTTCAGATTCCCTCTGCTCCCCCTGCCCCCGCCCCTTCAGGGAACGAAAATCCTTGCCACCTTGAAATTACCGAGGTCCTCAGAAGCGTCTGAAGGGTAATGAAGAAGCTGGGGTCTTGAGGGGGAGGAGGGAATGTCAGAAAGACATAATTCAGCCTTGATAGATAAACGGGCAAAAAGAAGTTGGAGGCATTGGCCGGCGAGAGTGGAATCCTTGTCTCCGGGGGCTGTGGAAGAGCAGCTGCGAAGATGTGATTTAAGCACAGCTCAAAAAACATCTTGCATCTGCTTCTAGCCAAAAAAAGGCAGGGGATGGGTGTTCTCTGCATTTGCTACCTAATGGGTCCATGATTATGCTTTCTCTTATAGAATTAATGGGATCTGTTAAGGACATCATGAGGGTAAATGCATGTTAATTCAGAAATTTGAGTAGAAATCAAAGCCACTTGAAGTCCTTTTAAGGACTCACTCTATTGTACCGGCCTTTTCACATGTAGGTAGTAATTTTCTTCTCAAAAATTAAATGTTGACTCTACCGTACATAGGAGCTTTTTTATCTGTTGCTTAATGTTGCAGTCTCATTTATGTCCAAAAATAAAATGCTACAACAAATACATCACTTTTATTTAACGTATTGTTGTTGCAGTGTGTTCCCTATTTCAGGAAAGATTGACTTATAGGTGTATGCCAATGCTACTTTAAATAAATCCTTTTAGCTTTTGGTGGTTTTTTTTGGTTTTTGGGGTTTTTTTTCAGGGGTCATCTTTATTTCTTCCTCAGATACTGTCTCTCCTTTAGTTGTAGGTGCTATGGGGCAGAGGTGGCATGGAGCAGCTCTCAGCAGCTGCCTTCTTTCTGCACTCATGCTGGTCAGCAGGTTGGGTGCTTTAATATGAAGAAGTAACAGATCCTAAAGTTAAAACCTGTTCCCATTGTGCAGTTGCTGCTTCTTCTTATCACAGAGGGTGGTCGCCTTTCCGTGCCTCGGCCTAACAGAACTAAGGGGAAAAAATTTCATTCAGTGTGTTTTGTCTGCTTGTTTTCTTTGAAGCTAGAGGAGAAACGAACAATGAAAAAATCACAATAAAGCTCCTGTGGAAATGCTGTAGAGACTTTGTGTATGGGCTAAATCACGCTGATCATGATTTTTTTATCTTTCAAATGTTTTGTGTGGTTTAAAAAAAAAAACATTTTGTTTCTGACATTAAAAATACGTTTCTTTCAAGCTAATATACTGGGGTTTTTTAAACTTTAATTCTCAAATTAATTTAAGAATTCTCAAATTAAAGGGCTAAATAGAGGGTTTTCTATGACTTGTAAAATCCAATAACTAAAAATCAAATATAAATGAAAATGAAATGTGAGTTGAAGTAAGATTCTACACCACAGTTTATTTTCTCAGAGACTCTGAGAGCAGAAATTCTGGAATTAGTTTCTAACCTGCCTGGAAATGCTTGGATTAATATGTCTGAATGTTTTTTAGTAGGTTGTTGGGTTTTTTTTTTTCCTCTAATAATTTTTGTGTGTGTGTGTATCCCCCCAACAGGAAACAGTCCTCAAGATAGCCCTAGGAATTTCTCTCCCAGTGCCTCAGCCCACTTTTCTTTTGCACGAAGGTAAGAGGTTGTTTGTAGTATGCAGCATGCGTGTTGCATAGGAGAAATGTTGTTGGACCCAGATATTAAGATTATTGCAAATACATCTGGCAAATCTATCACTTAGAATGACAAGTGTTATCTCACTTATGTAAACTCTCTTAAACCTCAGTTGCAACAAAGTTATACTGGATGATTGCTCAAAGCAATCATACCTTTCTGAATTCTAAAAAAAAAAACCCAAAAATTTTTAATGACTTAATTGTAATGGATCCAATTCAGACACTATCTCCTCATCCATTGAGGTATGGGGAAATTTTAAGCTACTTCTAGGTTTTTTCTTTTTTTTTTTTTTTTTAAAACAATGTAAGAAGTGCATTGCTTATAAGAGCACTATTATAGAGGTCCTGAGTTCAGGGCCTGATTTTACTGGAAGCAGCAATACCGTCACCATACCTTTAATACCTGACCTTGACCTGTTTCACTATTTGTACCATTGAGACAGTCACGTCTGTCACAGGACTGTTGTGAGGATTAATTAATGCTAGTAGAATTTTTGAAGATCTAAAGTGAATTTGAAGTGATCTATGAAGTAAATTATTATTAAATGAACCGTAACCAAAGTTGATAGCATGTCATGGGAGACTGCCTGTTCATGCCAGTGTGGTTCCCTATCACTTAACACCTTATCAGCCTACCTCAAATAATATGGTCATTAACTCAAAGCCTGGGAGAGTAGGCAGAGTTTATATGTTGACCCAAGAGTATATACACAAAAAATGAAATAGGAGTGCTGTGGCTTTCTTTGTCACTAAATAGTGCCAGGCATGTAACTATTGCATTTGCAATGAGACAGCACTTGCTGCTATAGTCTTTCTTCCTTTATTTTGGGAGTTCAGTGAAGTAGCACACACAAGCTCTCAAAAGTCAGTGCAAGGAAATGGCTTAACTCTTCTTAAAAGCTGCAAAGAGGAGAAAACTTTACTTGTGTATTCCTTTTACCTGAATCTAATTAATCTGTGACAGTAGATCTTGTCAATCTTTCTAATAGCATATGATGTCACTTTTTTAATCAACATCTTAAGAAAGTTAAGTATTTCTTTTGAATTACTTGCTCTTGATACTATCTCTAAATGCTCTTGATACTATCTCTAAAAAAAGGAAAGCTATCTCTTCATAGATTGCGTTTGTTTGTGAGCATATTTTTAGAAAGATTCATTAAATCCATAAATAGCTTATAATGGAAAAAGTAGATGTGAAAGACTGAGCATTACTTAGAAATGCAGTGGGCAGGAAGTAGTTTTCCTTTCCCACCCGTAATCAACAGAAAGTTTAAATCATTATGTTTTTACAAACCTTAAAATTCAGGAGGAAAAAATGAATTTGTTTACCAGTGTTTCATTTGGATTTTGACCATTTTTAGAGCCCTGTAATGGGCTCTAAATAAATTCTTTAATTAAAGGAATGCTAACACAAGAAGTTTCTGTGATTTCAAAATATTTTGCCACTTCAGGTGGGATTCAGGAAACTTCTTTAGATCAACTCTCTATGGAAACTGGTTTTGCTCTATGTTTATAGTGAAAATGCTTGATGACATTTAAGTTTAAAACAGCATTAATGTAAAATTTCGTATGGATTTGGTATGTATGTTGTGGTTGTCTTCATATAACCTGTGATAGGATGCATTTTGGTAGTAAAATGACCTGTGGTTAATGAGAGCAGTTCTCAGACTTTGACTTTGTGCCTTTTCTCTTACGTTTTGTAAATTTAATGATGATACAAAGGAAGGGAAGGACAGTGTATGTATGTGTGTGATAGAGCAGGTTGAAGGAGCAGAGGCAAGGTGGTATAGGTGTATGGGTATTCCTTTTCCATCCACTGCCCCCCAGTCAAGTGGGGATACCAAAAAGCTGGGGAAGTGAGAGGAAGGGAGGGAAAGGCAAAAGAAATGCTTTGGAAACCTTTCTGCAGCGGCAGCAGCAAAGGGAGCTGCAGCGGGAAGGTGGCCCTCTGCCATGCTGCCAGCCAGTGTGCCGGACTGGAGGCAGCCTTCCCCAGGCCCCTCGGCAACGAGCAGGAGTGTCACCTTCCTCTGCCCACATCTGGTGGGGTGATCAATGCCTGGGAATAGCCTCTGGTAGCCACCACTTAGGCCTCTTCTGCTGGTACATACAAGTCCAGCATCTATAAGCCCATGGGTAGGTGACGGATCCTGCTTTCCAGAGCTGCTGGGAAGTGGGTAGGACCGCACTGCAGGGCAGGGGCAAGCGGTGTATGAGAATCCAGGGGAAAATGCTGTAGGGACTTGCTACCCTTTTTTCCCTTCTCCCCTTATCTATGCCTCCTATTCTCCCACCTTTGCTTCCCAGATAACTTTCCGTGATATCCCATCCCCACCCTCGATGGCTCTTCTGTGTGAGAATTGCTGTGTGATGCAAGAACCCTGTTCAATATGAGTTATTCAGTAAGGAAGTACTTTCTGTCTCACAGCTGCAGAATATATGGGTCTCACACATGTTTAAATACTTTCCAAGTTCTTGTTCTTTCAACTGTGAACATACTTAGCTTGCGCAGCTGAGCCAAAATGAAGAAGAAACTCCTTTGGGAATTATTCATTCATCTGGAGGTAGCTCATGCATACCTGGGGGAAGGGGAGAAGGGAGGAGAATTAAGGAATTAAAAACAAAATTATGGAGGAGGAGGAAGTTTTTTTCCAGAATTCAGTCTTTGATACAATCAGCAGTCCCTCTAGCACGTTCTTTTTATATTTTAACACTAATTATGTACTGTAGTTTCTTTTCTCACACTGGATGTATTCAGAGTCCCAAAGACTTGGGTTGTAGCTTGTGGATGGATAAATAAGAGTAGGAAATAAGGCGTTAGAATGGAGAAAAGCAAGTGTTCTTTTAGACGGTTAGCTTGAAGGATAGGGAAGCTGCATCAAGAGGTTTAAAGTTTCTGACTTGGCATGACTTCAGTTCTCCTTTATGGAATTATACTTCTTGTGTAAATCAGACTTGAGAGATGATCATTGTAAAACAGAGCTTCAATTCTCCCTTCTACTTTCCCCCACTGTCATACTGTTTGTTAATAAAAACTTGTCGTGTTTTGTTATTCATGTGTTATTTTGCTTTTTTTAACATATTTTGTACTCCAGTCATGGGCACCGAAATGACAGGTAAATGTTACCTCCTCAAAAATCCAAACATGGCTCCCATAGTTGTTTTTTGGTTTGCCACTTTGAATATTCAAGTTTCATGTTGTCTGTGTGTAGCTCACCTCAAGCAGTGAAGAACAGAAATTGGTTTTGGTTATGATTTTTTTTTTTTTTTTAATTCTGAGTGAGCATGATTTTTGCTGCAAAATTTTCCTGATTTTTTCCTGATTTACATATCTAACATTCAACAAGTTTGTTTTTACCTAATCATTCTTTGCAGTTATTTGACATAGCCTGCTTGTTTGCTGATATCCTCTACTGATGTCACTTAAGACTTAAGTGCTGCCCTTGTATTTCAAGCAGACTGTGGTGGTTATTCTGTGGTTCAGAGCATTGTGGTTTGCATTTGTTCACAAGTTTTTAATTTGCTTCTCATTAATTTTCATCTGATGGACCTGAGAGTTGTGAAGACTCCCTGTGATCCATTTCTATGTGTATTAGTGAGACACCAATTCTGTGGAGCTGTTCATTCACTTCTGGTTGTTTCATCTCATAGATTTTTAACTAGAAAAACACACTTAAAAAAATATCTGTAAGCCTAAGTCATCCTTGCTAAATGCTTGTTTATTGTGGTCCCCTGTGGAAGTTTACTCTTCATTAAAACCCCTGTTTGTATCATGCTTTTGGAATGCAGTTTTACACAGTAATACTTCCACAGATGTTTCTGTATTAGGATACTGCATTGTTCCTTTGACTAATCTCGGTTTCACAACAGGACTGATGGTCGCCGCTGGTCTTTGGCTTCTCTCCCTTCTTCTGGCTATGGTACAAATACACCCAGCTCAACTGTTTCTGTAAGTACCCACTTTGCTGTGCTGATAGATTTCTATCACATGCCGTATCTTCTCAAATGTAGCTTGCTTCTCTTAGGAGGAGGCAATGTAGGTTTTGTTACTGTTGAGAGACTTTGAATTTATATGGGATATGAAACTGCTTTACTTCACTGAAATAGAAGAAAACTTCAGGCAATGTGTGCTTTGCTTAGAGATATTTTCTGGCAGTGAGTAGTGTTTAACTACCCACTTTTGATCTGTGGGGCAGTAGAAGGGGAGACATACTGCCTTATTTTAACCATATGGTAGTTAGGTATCAAGTCTTAAGTGAGGCTGCCTTGATAACAAAAAGAAACAGAAACCAATGTATAACATGATTCATCCATCCCAGGTTAGACTGCTATCTTAAGATAGGATGAATCAGGCATTTGCCTGTCTTTTTTCTTTGCCAGTAGTGACATTAGTGCATGATAATAGGTTAGATATTTAGCATGTTAGAAGGAATCCTTTTGGATACATAATAGGATAAATATAAGTCTGATTTGTTAATTTTTGTCTGTTAGAGCAATCCTTATGACGTGATCTTGTATCAGCCCCCCTGCCATGGATGTACCATCTGACTTGTGACATGCACCATGGCAGTGCATGAGATCCTGCTTCAATACTTAGGAGCTAGGCAGCGGGAGAAGTATGAATCTGTACTTCTGCACATCTTGCACACCTCTGTACTGGAGAGGAAGTACTGGATTGTGCTACAATGTGGAACTAAGCTGCCTGTTGTGATAGTCATACCTAAGAGACTGGGGAGATAGAGCTGGGGAGGAAGCCTGCTTTGGAAATAGCAAATAGTTGCCCTTTTGACAGATTACATCTTCTGCAGTACAGTGCTTGGTCCTTGTAGATCCACCTATGACTTTTCAGAAATTGTTTTGTATTTTTAGCCTTGTTTTTTACCTTTAGGGTTGTATCATTAACAAAAGTACTGGTTTATGAATGATACATATTACCGCACACACGATAACTGATTTTTAAAAAAATATTTCTTTTACAATTTAAGTAGGCTTTCTCTTCCCCTGGGTGTGTTCTGTTTCTCTTGTGAAGTAGTTGAGTTCTACATCCTGTACACTGATGAAACGTGACCATTTTATGTTATGATCAACTCTTTTTTGATTTTTGTCCACAAAGGCTTCTGGAAAGTCAAGTCAATTCTTGCTGACTTCAAGCCAGGTTGAGGGATTTCATCTATCTTAAGAACTGTTCCTCAGCAGCACTGATTTTTGACCTCTGCTTTCCTTCCTGTGTAGATTTTACTTTTGGCAAGCAAATTGCTTGGTTTCACATTAATTCCCTAACCACTTTCCATAGTGCATGTTTGTACATCTCTTGTTGGAACTAGATCAAATATGCTGTGCTCTTTGCTTAAAATATATTGACATAAAGGAGGTTATGTCAGATAATAAGTAATTGCCATAGTAACCCCATCATTGTTACAAGAAACACGCTTGTGCTAGAAAGGAGATGAAAAACTGTGTCAGAAACATATCAAACCACAGTTTTAATTTTCAGTCCATACTCATATGCTTTTTCTTTGACATCTTCAATTTTAAAATGGTAATTCTAGTTCATATACTTCTTTCCTGATGAAGTTTACGAACTACTGTATGCGTGCTGGAATGTGGAGCAGTTTTACAGCATTTTTGCATTTCTTGTGAAAAATATAGCACTGTTATTATGGACTTGGATGTCTTAACTTCTGTAATAGACTCTCGCTGAGTTCTCCCTTGATATTTCCTGACTAGACCACATCGTATAAATTTTAAATAGATGTCTTTCCTAGCATTGAACAGCTTCTGACTTGTGGAAAGAAACCTGTTTTTCCAATAAGTAAGTTTGAATTTTGTTGAAGAAACCAGCAGTAGAGAATTCATGCCATATATTTCTTAAGGTTTTTTTTTCCCCCCAAGAATCCCCTTCTGCTGATGAGCCCTGCAAAAGCACTGAGACAACCTCTGAATTTTAAATCTAGCCACTATTTCTTTGCTTCTTGCTAGAGATGCTTTTCACTTTCTTTTTTTACCCATTGACGATATGCGTGAATGAGAAAATGAAAACTGGAAGTGTGCCCATCTAATTGGTTTCATGTACTTTTTCAGAATCTCAAACAGCTAGCACTGTGCAACCTTCTCCTCCACATTCTTACAAATTCTTAGAGGCAATGAGAGACCACTTCACACACAGTAGCCTAAGTGTACATACAGAACGCTCCCTTTTCGGTGCTGGATAAGTAAGATTCACATTAATCCGGAGATGTATCAACTGGAGATAAGAACCGGTTTTCACACATCACAACAGAGCATAACTTTGATCTTTACTAGCAGCTGAAAGTCAAAGCAGGGGCAGAAGGGTCTGTGGTAATCACGATTATGCTCAGGTGAGTGTAGCTCACCATTTTTTGTTAGACTGTTTTTTCTTTTTTTAATACTGAAAGTGAAGAGATTGATGGAATTACCAGTTTAATGGAAACTCATGGATTTAGAAGTGGTGCAAGTACCACATATACCAGTTCTCACAACGAAGTTGAAATTAAACGAAAATACCTCCTGCTAAGATTATTCGATTGAAAAGAAACTCTTGGTGTGTCGTATTCTAGCAAAGTTGGATGAGATCTTTCCAGTTATGAGATGCAGTTGAGATGATCGTGTGTCTTCTCGAAGAGCAAGCCTATAAAAATGATAAAGTGAGAGAATACTCAGTTGCATATTTTTGCCAGTAGATTATATTCTTGGAAGCTGATTTGGATGGGGAAATAGGGTAAGGACACGAGGAAAGAGTCTTCGGGGTTACATTAGCTGGTATTGGCTGCAAATGCCTTTTTGTGTTGGAAGAACAATTTGTTGCCATGATGCACTGTGGTTGTGCATATTAAAAGTATGTTAAATCTTACGTGATTTTTGGAGCAGCTATTCTAGAATGCCAGGAAAGCTAATTTTTTAAAGAGTTTTGCTATGAGAATTTGGATTCGTACAGAGATCAGAATTCAGACCTCCAAGAAAAAGCGTTCTGTGCCTGTGATGGTCCTGATACAACTGAGAGTTGTTAGCGAAAGGAAGATTCTCACTTTAATCCTGTTGGATCTAAACTCTGTGATACCTTATGTGAGGAAAAGTGTAATACGGGTTATTGATCTCCTGATCTTCCCAGAATCCCCTGAAGCCGAAGAGGTAGAGATTGATTTTATAGAAATAGCCATCTGTGATGGTCTGTATTGGGAAATTTCCCTGTGCTAGAGTATCTTTTATCTTATGGAGCGTGGCTGTAGGAAATATGCCATGAGGTTAACTGCAACTAGCTGCCATAGTGTGAGATAAGAAAGAACTTACCTAGCTGTGTGCTGAATTATGCATGGTAATATGCTAAGGCTGAATTTCATAGATGAGTTACTGTGATTCGACAAGTTACTAACTATCCTGTGCACTGTGGTAAATTCTTGGTGTGCATGCTGCTTAGCCTGCAGCAAAGCAAGGTAATGCAATCTTGCTAACTTCTGCTTGTTCTGATGTGATGCAGCCTTCCCATATAGCCCGGTCCTGTGCGAGTTAACCTTTCCCAGCAGTGGGTTTTCTTCTTTTTCACTTTTAAGAGATGACTTCATGAGATCTAGTGTGATAAGTAATCTTTTCTTGAGTTCCTAAGAATTGGGATATATTCAGCCTTTACCACACAAGTTGCCAGAAAATTATGAAGACTGTCTAGTTTCTGTGCTTACCAGCCTGGATATTACCTGCTGACCTTAGCAACGTAGGGCAATGTTTGTACCATACGAAAGTTTATTGATTTTCCTCACGAGGGATGGTATAGCAAAGAAGCTCTTACTGTGTTGGTGTCCAATGAAAGAGCAGCCGGGCAGGGGCCTTGGTGTCCTCTATGAGAAGACAGATTAGAACGATAATGCGCCCACGAAGACTGGCATAGAGAAGAAACTAATTTTCTTGAAAAAGCCAACTGGAGACTGAAGAGCTCCAGAAAGATGTACAAGTTTTCAGACTTCTTTCCCTCCACAGGTAAAACAAAGGGAATGTCTGCATGTTACCAAGCAGCTTTGTGCACTCCTACAAGGGTATTTGTTAACAAGCTATCTTGGAAACTAGTTTTGGTACCAGAAACAGTAGAGCATTTCTCTGTCTACACTTGTCAGTCCAGACCAGCAAGGCTGGTTGTTAATGCATTGAACTATGTACGTGTTCTTTACAAGGACATCAAATCCAGGCTCAGGGAAGTAGTTTCAAAGTTCTACCTCCAAACATTTGGTGTGGCTCAAGTAGCTAGCTGCGCTGCATAAAAGGCAGTAAAATATGATAGTATGATCATCTGCACTGCTTTATGTAGTGCAGCTTTATACATGCAATTTTGCAAGGCTGGTTATTGTGGTAGCACTTCCAATTTTATACCTGTCTGTATCTTCCAATTTTATACTAAGTGGATGGTTTGAGTGTTATCCCTTTCACTTTTGTCAGCCATAGAACCTGTCTTGATAAACATACTAAGTTCTTTCACTTCATTTTGAATGTGCAGGGTTTTATAAGAAACCAGCATATGCATTTTTTCAGCAACAATATAGATTATATTTAATTTTTTTTTAAAAAGCATCAATAATGTCTTAAATATGGATAATGAAGTACCTTCATTATGTAGATTTACAATTTGTGTTGTGACAATAAGTTGTACTCTATGATTAATCTATACTTATGCTGTCCTACTCAAATAATTAATTTTCAGCAGATCCTCTTTTTAACTATTCTTACGTATTGGTGTGTGTGACATTAGATGTCATCTTTGCCTTAGAGAAAATGTGAACTTTTGAAACGCAATGGCTCTTCTGGAACCGAAGTTGTTTTTTTATACTTACTGTGTATTTAGCTCATTAAGTTGAGATGAATTGTTTATTTTCTTCTTTAAATTGGTAATCAGGCGTGGGAAACAGTTACTATAATTTTTAAATTAAATGGCTTTATTGGTGAACGCTGAATATGGTCTTGAAAATGTTTTTTCATTCTGACAGAAGCTTGTGTTCTGTTCTGCTCTTGTAGT
Organism: Fulmarus glacialis; assembly: GCF_000690835.1. NCBI lineage: Eukaryota > Metazoa > Chordata > Aves > Procellariiformes > Procellariidae > Fulmarus > Fulmarus glacialis. The sequence goes on from NW_009230292.1 coordinate 28,862, forward strand.
CATCCTGCTCATCCCAAGAGAAGCTACACCAGTTACCATACCAACCGACACCTGATGAACTACATTTTTTGTCGAAACATTTCTGTACCACTGAGAGCATTGCCAGTGATAACAGGTGCAGGACCACTGCAATGCGCCCTCGGTCCCGAAGTCTCAGGTGAGTTTGTCTATCTGGAAATAGGGGTTGGATCTAAATTCACGTATTCTGGAGCATCATGGTTTTGTACATTGGGGGCATTCACTATTTCTGAAATTGCTGAAGTATAATACAAGAAGTACGCATCTAAGGCTGAATTACGAATAGTCCTTTTAAATTCTTGCTTCTGGTTTTGATCATGGCTTACTTCAGTGGTTAACATTGTAAACTACGTCTTAATGAAGGCAACTAACGTGCATGAACTGTCTTGGTGAGCTAGTCATTATTGATCTGACTGTAGCACTAGTTCTCTTCTGGAGTTCAAGTTATTCACAGAATAAAGTCTTTATTTGCAAAACTAATTCAGAATGTATTTATATCCTAGGACTATCTGGAAGGAAACGTGGTAAAGAACAAATGGGCTGGTGGGGGGGGTTATTTTCATATTTCACTCATTTATTTTCTTTAACCAAGATGAACTTCAGTTTCTTGTTTCCCAAAGACTAGGCATCTGTATTTCATTTGCAGTGGCCGTTTATGTAAGATGTGTTTTATCCAAGATCAGTTCTAAACTGTCAGAATAGTTTAGGTTTGGAAAATGCAGATTAATTTTATGGATAAGTTTTCAAGAACTGGAAGGAAAAAAAAGGAAGTATTGTATTTCTAATTGTTATATTGAACCTTTCAAAAGTTTAAAAATAGTTTCACAGGTATGCAGATCTTAAGGATTGAGTTTTTTAGTGCAATATATTTTAACTCTGCTTTTTGATGATTTTAAAATCTATGTAGACTATTGTGACAAATGTAGTTGCTACCTACATGAAACTGTGCAAGGATTACTAAGAAAAAAATCCTGTTTCTTCGTTAGAAGAGTACAGTTTGAAACTGTATTGTATTTATTGCCACATCTTTAATTTTTTTTCCAATTTTTGTTATGCTTTTAACACTTAAAAAATTAAAATCTTCCATTTGAACTCACAGAATGTGTACATATGCTCCAGGGAAAAAACAAGAGCCAAGCATTTTCAGAAAAGGGATTATGCTGCAGAAGTGTTCTGATGAAATTATGTACCTACCCTGTTCTCAGTGGATTTGCCTGTGGATGTCCGTAACAGATTATCCATATCAGTTAAAGGACCCATCAGTTTGATATTTCGAGACAAATTTTAGTGTTCATTTTTGCCCTTTTAGAAAGCCAAAAGCCAGTTCTTCTGCTCATGCAAGAAACCTCTATGTATATGTTATGATAAAGTCACTCCTAGAGGACAGCATCCCCTACTCCACATCTTTTAGACCAGACTGAATGGGCCAGTGTCACCAACCCAGGAAAATCAGATGGAGATTTTTTCAAAGGAATTTATAGCGGACAATGAGGCTCATGATAGCAAAGCATAGTTTTGTAGGTTAGCTGAGGCCATGGGTACCTTTTATGGATTGTTTTCCTGCAAATCTCGTGCTTTTCGCACAGACACAGTGCCCCAGCATTGATGGAACTGATGCATATGTATGGCATTATTTGTGGAAAGTTGCTGCCTTTATCTGCTGGTCAGATTGAAAATAGGTTGTTTTGATTTTTTTTTTTTTTTAAATGATCTGTATAAAGAAGAAGGAGTAAAAGACTCATTCTTCTCAAGTTTTTCACTTGCAGATAACAGAGTTCTTGATCAGTCTTGCTATTTTGGTTGTACGTAACCTTCAAAGGGGCAGGTATAGCTATAATTGACATCTCTGTTGCCCTTCTGAGAAAAAGGTGATGTTCACAAGTGTTGCAAAACTGCCTGTATCCTGAAGTGTAGTTACAAACTAAGAAAATAACACAGTTAGCAGTTAGATGTCAAGCACATGAAATAATCTTTAGGGCCTGGTCAGAAATAGCAGAAGGGAACCAAGTGTACCATTGATGAGAGAATGTACCTTTCCAGTGAAGCCTATGTTGACTTTTTGTTGCAAATAAACTGTACAAAAATATAATAACTAATTGTAGTTCATGCTGAGACAAGTTTAAAGGGATAATTTGCTTTGCTTGCAGCCCTGGACGTTCTCCTGCCTGCTGTGACAATGAAATAATTATGATGAACCATGTCTACAAAGAAAGGTTCCCAAAGGTAATGAATTATACTTAAGATACCCAGTATCTAAATTGATAGGCTACATAGGTTTTAAGTAAGTGGTGTTTTTGTTATGGGAACTAATGATCCAACCTTGCAATGGCTTTCATAAAGCATCACCAAGCTCTTATTACAAAGATAAAATCACAATAAAGAAAACCCCTGCTGAGAACTGGACATTCATTTGGCAAAGCTGCTGAACTGGTTTTGAAATGAATTGTGCTGGTAATATATCCTGCTGATTGGAAACCGACAGTACATTCGATTTCAATAGGTGGTGTGTATTTGGGGCAAATGTATACTGAATTAGTAAACCAAAAATAGTTTCTGTTGCTAAGTCTTGTGTAGCATCGGCTGATATACCTGCAAATCCCTTCCTTTAGTGACATTTATTCCTCTTCCTAAACACTCATTATATACTTATTTTAATTGTGAAGATCAGTACACAGTTGTGGGGGTTTGACTATGAGATACTAAATGAGGACATGTTGCTGTTGTGTCCAGAGGTCTGAGACACAAATGAGTTCCTAGGTGCAGGTGTGTAGCTCAGAGCACTGCGCTCTCATTTGCTTGTAGGATTTTGATGACCCCTGGAAAATAAAATAAGAGAAAGCTGATACTGTTCCAAAAAGTGCCTAAAAAATAGAAGAAATTTCTTCGTATTTCCTCATAGAAATATGAAGAGAGATTTGTCAGGATTTGCTGAGTGAGTGAACAGCTATTTGAAGTGTGGAATGACACACTCATTTCAGTGTTTGAGATACGAACTAAGAGGTGTGGGATTACTTTTTAATAATAAAAATATCTTTAAAGTTTTTTTTTAAACATCTGCAGTTTTGTGAGAACCAGACAGTTGGTTCTGTAAAACAGACACATCTAGCAACCTGCAAATAGATCTGGCAGGACCTGTGAGCCTGTGGTGCTTTTAACCAGTCAATGCTCATTCAAACTCTGCCCAGTGAAATACTTTTGTGGTATAACTTGTATCAAAGGACGATATTCTGCTCTGGAGTATCTGCAGTTTTAGCAGAACAAAGTAGATCCCCATGAGTTCTCTTTTCTTTATTATTTTGACTTGGACTTAAAGTTTTACAGTCATGGGTGTTCCTTTAGTTCTGTTTAGTGATCATCAGAAGATTAGTGCATGGTTAATCACCAGTGGCAGACAAAGGGGAGGATCTGCATAGTAGAACAGTAAGGCTGTTGCTTTTCTGGACTGGTAATGTGGGGAAACGTTGTCTGTCACTTTGCCTTTCTGTTTGCTTGCTTTTTTGCTTCAGTCATTTCACGCATTCCAGCTAGGTAACCTCTTAGGCAGTACAGAAATGACGCAGAATCAGAAATAAGGTTTGAGGCTGTTAGTTTCACGTAAAGCTGATTTAATAATGTATTGTGTATCTATTTGTCTATAGGCCACAGCTCAGATGGAAGAGAGGCTTCGGGACATTATAACAAATCATTCTCCAGAGAACGTCCTTCCCCTGGCAGATGGAGTGCTCAGTTTTACCCACCATCAGATCACAGAACTGGCTCGAGATTGTTTGGATAAATCCCACCAGGGCCTCATCACATCACGATACTTCCTTGAATTACAGCAGAAATTAGACAAATTGCTACAGGAGGTATGAGCCATGAGACTACTGTTATGTTTGCTTGAAAAATTGTTTAAATCTGTTTGCCTAAGAGTTGTTGTCTTGAAATAATCATGACTGTTCGCTCAGTTGTCAAAGTGGTATTCATAGCAGTTTTAGTCTACATAATGACCACTACAAATATTATAAGGCATCCTAGTGAACTAGTCTGGAATAGATGAGTTGTAAAGATTTCAGAAACAACAGCATTTTGTCATGCAGTGCAAGTTATAAATTGCTTACAGAAGTGTGTGCATAAGCCCTAAATGAGGAGGCTTGCTATTCCATTTACTGTGGATAAATGAGGAAACATACACACTTTCCACTTTATCAACCCTACTAATTGCCTGCTGTGTTGAGAAAGCAGACAGCAGCCCTTAGCTTTCCATTAGCTAGAGGTTATTTAATTATTTAAGTATTTATAATATTCCTTTCATAATTAAACTGTTTATTAACAGAAATAACGTAATTTCTAAAAGTGTTGAAACTTCCAGAGAATAATCAGCTAAATTGATTAAGAAGAACTTGGAACTTGACAAAATAAATGCACTATGACATAAGCCACTCCAGTTTATGAATGTATCGTTTTTAAAACAATGAGTACAGCATGTAATGTACTCATTTGTTTGTGTGGGATTTGATAGCACATTATGAGCCAAAGTTAATGTGATAGACCAGCAGAGTTGATACTGACTTGAAATTTTCCATCCGAGATGTTAAGATACCATGCCTGTCTTAATTTATGCCTTGTCTTCTACTTTCTTTCGAATGCAGGAGCAGTTGCAAAAGGTTTTGGTTGATTTTTCTTTTTCCCTATGCTGCTTTTTTGTTAACTTCTATTCAGTAAATAGGTTTTCTGCAACTACTGTGTTTTGAACTTTTTTCTTCATAAAGCAATGCAAAACTTAAGTCATCAGTGATGTACTTCTGGATTATTGAAACCCTGTTTTTTAAACAGAGAAAATACGTAGAGCTTGCTTACTAATTAAAAGGGAGTTTGAACTAGTGACCTTCTTGTGAAATACTCACATTTTTATGATGCCAAAGTGCAGGCAGAGTTGGCCAGTTGACTGGAGATATCTGACTATGAATTATGTTATGCTAGTGATAATGTCAAAATACAAGGCAACATGTCTAACCTAAGATTCACTGAACCACTGTTAACACTTTTAGTCACTGTTAACGCTATATCCCTTAAAATGGCTACACAGTAAGTACAGTTTAGAGTACATGTTCACTTACTCCCTTAACATGCCCCCCACCCAAAACCCACTAAAAAAACACTCTAGCAAGTTACTCTCCAATCTGCATTATTAAAAAAACACCGAAACACTCATTTTGTCATGTTCTATGATGCTAATTCTTTATTATGTAAAAATTTCCTGTTCTGTAAAACCATAATAATTAAAATACTCGGACTTGTTGAGTCAACTGCATAATACCTATTAATAGCATAATATGACAGTAAGAAAACTTTCTCTTTGCACAGCTTGGTTATGGGCACTCAGTTGTGCTTTGGATTCATGTGATTAATTTGTTGTCAGTTCCCAGCTGTGATGTTCAGTAGAAAGCTGCATCTTCTACTGCTACTTGGCATGTTGCGATTACTTTGCATAACCAGGGGAAGACTCCCGTGAGGTTTGAGCAGCTTGGTTCAACCAAGATTTTTATGATTCTAAGGTCAAGGTCAAATGGACCTGAATGCTTTCCTGCTTCATCACTCTTAAATGTAACATGTATCGAGTCTTTTGTTTATATATGCGCCTGAGTGTTCACAAAACTATACAAAGGTGCTTTAAATTTTAATTGCTGGTGATTAAAATAGGCAGGTGTTTTGTTCACAGAAGAGTTTTCTTGGGACTTGGTTGTGCAGAACACAAATGCCTGTAACTAGTTAAGGTTCTTCTGAAACCTATTGCAGAGTGCTAGATGGTATTTGTGCCTTTTTCTTTTTTCCTTCTTTAAATTTCACAGATTAATTCTTCTCAGATATTTGGTGGTTTTTAAAATTGTGGTGCTTATATTAAGAGCAATAGTAGCTTCATATTTTCATGGTTTTTTTTTTTACTTCAAAAAATGTAAGATACATACTATATGAAAAGTACTTATTTGTCCATATTAATAACTTCTTAAATGTTAGTTTCTTAATTCTCTCTGTGGTTTTGAATAAGCAAGAGATGATGAAAAACTTAAGCCTACAGTTTCTACTATTCAGAACAAAGAAATGCTTTGATACTTGAGTGAAGGGCTATTAGTATATTTTAATCAGAAGGAGAATGATTCGGTTTCTTTGCATTCATTAGCATCCTTAAATTACATAATTTGTTCTTAGAGGGGAACATTTGAAAGAAATTTGAAGTGCAGTTCAGACCATTGTGCAAATGTTATCAAATCTTTTAGAAGTATTTTTTCTGTGTGTATGCTTTTATAGCATTTTTCCTCCTTTTGCTGAATCTTTGTAGAACTCAATTTTTCATTGTCTTCCTTTCTACATGTACCTTTATATGGAGCCTCTCTGCAAGTATAGTTTTATATATATAATATATATATATATATGTCACT
>NW_009230293.1:0-29804 GCF_000690835.1 Fulmarus glacialis
ATAGAAGGAGATGAGGTTGGTCAAGCAGACTCATTAGCAAATATACATGTGAACCATGTTCAAGGTCGAGCCGTATGAACACTCCTTTAGTAAAACATTGACGCTAAGTGCTTTGGGCGTTACAACTGTCAAGCCCGAGTGCTGAACATGAGCGAGCAGGGGGTCCCTGCGGGATCACACCAGCATAAGGAGACCAAAGAGTGATTCTCCGCACCCCAGGTACAGGCATGGCTGAGTGGGATCTCTCCCGGCTGCTCTCTGGGGGATGGTAATGGACTGTCCATGGCCTGTCTTTGCTACAGCCATTTAATGGAGTCTTCCTCATTAAAGTGAAGTGAATCTCAAAGTGAAATGGCAAAGTGAATCTCAGCTAAAAATCAGCAGTGAATGGAGGGCAGCAGCATTTATTCCAGGTTGTATGGCAATAAAACTAATTCAGAAATACATGTTTGCAAAGCTTTCCCTCTTAGAAGAAGTAAACTAAGCTATTCCGAGAGTTTCAGTCAAAACAGTTGTTCCCCATCGATAATTGAATGCAGGATTTGGGTTTCCTTGAGCTGCCTAAAGTGCTTCATTCCTCATCGGCTGAGCACCAGCCAGCAGTAGCACTTAGCCCTGTTCGAGCAGTCGCCTGGGAAAGCTGCCGACCCCGTCTGCTCTGTCAGCCTGGGTCTCTGGTCACGCAAGGTTTTGTGTAATGGACCACATGCAATACAAATGAAATATTTACCAGAATCGTATTTACAAGGGGTCTGGCTCCCAGAAGAGACTGAAAGCCTGAATACCATATCAGAAATGAAATAAAGCATAGTGTAGTTTGTTGGGGGTTTTTTCAATTGCATTCAAGAAGTTTGGAGCCAGACAAAAAACCTGTTTTGTTGGGGTCAGTGGCCACAAGAAATACTCGAACATTTCTGGTGAGAGTCAGGAAAAAAAGGAACTGAGCAGAAGCAATGCTTACCAGCGGAAAGCCTCTCTGCTTGCAGCAGGCTCCGCCAGGCTCCGAGCCGCCTCTCCCTGCTGCCATCTTGTTTGCTCCATCCCCGTCCCTGAGGTACTGCCGCACCGACAGCTGCGTGCTGTCGGCTCGGTGAGGCAGCGGGGGGTACTTATAAATGTGTAATGAGTGCTTTTACTGCTCCCTGGCAGGCAGGGTGCATGCTGTTTGCAAGCTGGTGCAGTGATGTTATGTCCGGGGGAAAATGCCGGTAGCCTAATGGGGAGAGGAAAGCGCTACAGAGGGGCGGGAGTGGGGCGATGCGGGTGGCAAGGGGCAGGCAGGAGCAAGGCTGGTGGCACGGCAGCGGCAGGGCATCCCGCAGTCCAAACTGCAAAAGCAGGTGGCCAAAAGGTTTTACTTCATCTGGGACTTAAATCCTATAGAAAATATGAAAACGTAACTTTTTTGCGAGAGCTTTTGCTCGTGATGAGTGTGCAGCTCTGGAGGCAGGTCAGGTGCCGGTCACAGGAGGCACCCTGGCACCCATGCTACAACAAGTGCGGTAAGAGATCGTGCTTTTCGGCTTCATGAGTCGCCGTCTTTAAAAGGTGGTATGTTCTCATCTGTTTAGATGGAAGGGAAATGCAGCCTATGACTCTTGGTCTGTAGCTGGTTGCCTGTTTCCCAAAACCATTTTAATACATATTTTATTCAAACTGTTGGATGGTTCAACAGTCTCCTCCTGTTACATTCAAGTACTTTCTATTCCTCAACTTTCCCCTCAAGTCTCAGTATGTCTCTGTCTAGCCAGCCACGCTGGTAACAGCCCATTGAAACGAACAGTTGCGGGTTTTCTCTACTCGTCCTGTTTAAGGTTTGGCTCCAGCAGTCGTTCTCCATGGGAATTCCCATGAACTGATCTTGTGAGCCACCGTAGAGCATGATACTGTTAGTGCCGTCTTGGATAGCCTGATGAATCTGCAGCACACTAAGTGCTAACGTTCAGGCACTGAATTTTCTCCTAGAGATGGGCCACATTGGCTACTGACAACACTTCCAGAATTTGGGGCTTAGAGGATTTTTCAGGTCAGACTGGGGTGGTTGCTGAGCTTTGTTCAATGCCTCTAAGTAGCTCTTCAATACCTCACAGTATAAATATCTGAAATACAAGTACTCATTTTCCTCAACAATCAAAGACTCTGTGTGATGGGCAGGGGGAACGAAACAGTAAATTAATCTGCCAGAACCTGAAGCCTTTACAATGATCTTTGCACAGTTAAAACCTTGTAAGAAAAACAGCAACATCTGCAGGAGACAATGCAGGTCTGGGAATTAAGGTCTTGTTATCTGACCTCTGATTTGGTCGTGACTCAGGGTTGAGTAACTACATTTGTCTAACATGGGGGATAACAACTTTAACCTGCTCCCATGGGACATTGGGAGGATCTCTTTAATGATTACCTTGTGCATCAAATGTACCACACTGTCCGTGGAGAGTAAATGCTCTAATTTATTCCAGATATGGCTGGACACGAATACAAGCGAAATCTCCGGGAAGTTCAGATGCTTAACACCTGAAAATCTTGCTTTGTTTTACAGAGCTGGAGTTCAGGATTCATAAGGCAGGATGGATCTGTCCTTGAGCTGTAGGATTTTAAGTGTGGCCATAACAACAATACTTGCTTTTTCCCTTAAGTATTCTTAATAGTATTCAAGGGCAATCTAGGCCTCATACAAGAGCAATGAAGATGTGTGTGCTAATTCTTGGCTGCGTGTTTTGCTAAGAATGAGTGAGACTTATTGCTCATGGAGTGTTTTACTGTGGCAACAGATTACTCATTTTTTAAGGAATAAATGTTTAAACTGATGAAAACAGAGCCTTGCCAGCCATGACTATAATACATCCTGCCCACAGTAGGATGGCAGTAAATCCTGTTCTGGCACGTGTGGGCAGAAGCTTGTTCAGAGGCATTTTCCTGAACTCTGGCAAGTTGGAAAAGAGACATTCAGCCTATAATGAAGAGTGAAACCTGTACAAAAACCCACTGGCCAGTCTTGTCTTTGCTCTGTTTTACCCTGTCAGTGGAGAGACAGTGCATGAGCTCGGGATATCATTGCAGCTCTGTGGCATGGCCCCTTGGGACACCTTTGTACAAACCCGATGGCAAAGATGTGCAGAAAACCGTAGCTGGAAACCGGGTCTGGTGGCATCCGATGCAGAGGCTCTGAGCCTGGGCTGCAGGCTGGCAGACTTCATTTCCCTCCCTCGCGGCAGTAATTTCAAATAGTACAGTCTTGCCAGTTAAATTTTTTTAGCAACTTATATTTTGCATCTATGTCTGTTTTATAATTTTACTTCCATGTAGCTCATAGACTGACAGCAAGGATTGCATATACAGGTAAAACTCTCCCTGCTCTTTCTCTTTACACTGCTTTAAGCACTGCACATAATTATTTAAAACAAATATCTGCATGAGAAAAAGCAAAAGTGAATCATAAAAAGAATAGTGTAAAGGATATTTGACTTGCAAATCAGTAGACAGGCTTTGTGAAACACTTAACGTGCACTTACTTTGAGCTATTAATCCTGTTGTTTCCATCTATCGTTGCCCTGATATTATTTGCACATAACCTCTCTTTCTAGTGATACTTGGTAAGCCAAAAAACATAGTTTGCCCTTGAAAATCAGGGGTCATTATCATGAGCCCTTGCTTTGGATAGGTTACAAATGGATAGCCATTTGCAAAGGGCATTTCTCTAATGCAGTGTTCCTACATTTTGTTGATTCACATAAGGAAGAGAAACTTTAAGCAGAATGTCATTTTTGCTGCAGTGAGATTTTACAGCTTGATGCACTGCCGTCTGTTTAAGGGAAAATAAGTATCAAGCTGATGTTAGGTTTAATGCTGTAATAATACTTTAAATTGTACAGCAATACTGACGGCAGATTCATTCTTTGAGTAGATTGATTTCTTTTGGAGGTGCTGTATAACAGCAAGAATGGACAGAATTATTTGTTGTCTTAAGCAGGAAAGACAGGGAATTTGGTGCATTAGAAAAAAGGAAACCAGAGGATGCTTGGCAACATAGTCAGCAGAAGAGTCAAGGGAAAAATGATCATTTGGCTTTGCCTGCTGAAGGCAAGGTAGCAAGCAAGGACAGTAACTGGTAGACTGCAAAATCAAACTGCCAGGAGCTGTTGATACAACTGTACCACAGCTTCTGTTCTGAAACTGCTGCTGCCTTCCCAAGACCATCCTCATTCTCCTTGTGCTTTTGACTAAATCTCTCTCATGTGTTTTCTGGGATGGGGAGCCTTCTGTGGCAAGTCATCTTTCCATTTTGCTTGTGCAGTACCCAGCACCGTGTTCATAACCACTAATGTTTCTACAAATGATAAATTTAATAATGACAGTACTGATTGCTTTTATTTTCTCACTGGTATCCTCTCTTTGACCATGACAGCCAAAAAAAAAGTTTAAATAAAAGCCTGAATGTTTTCATTTTGCTCCCTGAACTTTTGCAATATAGATCTTTCCTGCTCCCATTTCAATCAAGGATGACATTCTCTTTCAGTGGTAGAAGATCTAAGCAATAAAAATCCTATCAACAAGGATCTACTTAGATAAAAGGCATACCTGGGAAGTTTGGAAAGTTATCTGCAGTGGTTAGTCACTGCAGATAGTGGTTGACTGCAGTTGACTACAGCTAACTGCTGCTCATATTTTGCCTACAGCAGTCAGTGAAAAGATATTTCTGGTACAGGGAGGGAAGAGTGGATACCATCCCGCCTGTGTCAGGGGGTGTGTCAGGGAGCAGCACCTGCAATCCCCTGGTCTCCCAGAAGCCCTTCGGGAGGGGAGCAGTTATCCTGCCCACCTGCAGGGCTTCACGACCAGTCTGGTAGATAGGTGCTAAATCACCTCTGCACATCCTCAGTACACCCCAATATTAGAAGTGCTAAGAAGTGTATAGGGATTCAGGGTAGCTAAGAAAGTTTTTTCCCAAAATGTCATTTATTCTCCATGATTCTGCAGATGGTTCTTCAAGAAAGTGGAATGGATTGAGGACAGCTTGAATATTTTCCCTTCCTTTAATTTTTTTTTTTCTGCTGTTTTTCCTTCATTTTTTTGTTGGAAAGCAGCATATGGGGATGGGTCCCCAGCGTAGTCCACCAGGTTAAAAGATGCAAAGTAAAATACAGGTCAACGGGCGTATTATTTTTAAAACCTATGCTACACCTTGGCACTGAAACAGTTAAACAGTGGAACGTTCTACTTCACTTGTTGAGACTTAATAATGCTTGAAAACAATGTTATCCTTCTATCATTTGTTATCAACACGGACTGGACACCCCGGTTTATATTCATGAAAGTGAATATATATTCATTTTGTATTTCTATTCAACCTATAATGGGAGTTCTCACTGCTTCTTTAAATGAAGAATGAAAAAACTTTCAACTGTTCTAGTCTGAATTTACTCAGAAATAAAAGTATCACAGAAAAAGACTATTCATAAATGAAATAGTCGTAAAAAAGAAAAATACCTTGCAATACCAAGAGCTTTCATTAGCACTTTTCTTGTTTTGAGTGTAGGTGCTAAAATTACGTGCTATGTTGAAAACATAGCTTAACTGCCTGAATGCAGCCTGCTAATATAAGCAGACTTCTCCGTGCCCCAGGCTGAAATAATGAGGTAAGGTTTTGCAATTACTTTATTATGCATTAGGGGAAAATCTAACCAATAAATGTTATTAAAATTTTAGCAATTGTTCTTTAAAAGCCACCAGTTCAGTAGAAATCTGAAGGTGGACATGGAAAAGGCTGAGGTACTTGATGCCTTTTTTGCCCCCCACCCCCCCCTTTTTCTTTTTTACTGGTGAGGTCTGCCCTCAGGCACTGAAGCATTGAAGAGGAAGACAGGAGAAGCACTTCAGCTAAGTGGACATAGCTAAGTCCATGGAGCCAAGTAGGGTGTTTCTGAAGGAGCTGGAGAAGCGGGCTGACGGGAACCTTTAAGTTCAACAAAGCTGAAGTAAGTCCTGCATCTAGGGCCAAATAACCCCATGTTAACAGTACGGGCTGAGCCCCAACAGGATGCGGCAGCAAGCGAAACTGAGTGTTAGTGAGCTGGAGAAGAGAGCGGTAGTGCCAGAAGCACCGACTTCAGTGGGATGCAGTTCCCTGTCTATTTGTCATACTAACAATGACAAAAGAATAGCTTGTGCTTAGGGATACCACCTAGTTCATTTACATGCATTAAAGCTTTAAATAAAGATCTGTTTCCTAGGATCTGATGAAAACATTGAGGACATTATACTAAAACACACTTTATTAAATACCAAAATATTTTCCCTCTGTCATCAACAGATTAATAGGATTTACAGATACATGTACCTTCTTATAAATTAATGTACATATGTTCATATTTCTCAGCTCTATTTGTCCTATGTTTGCATCATGCTGTATTATGTCCAAATTTTTACAATGTAAAATTAGACAAAGCTCCCAAAAGTTTATTACAAAAGTTAAACACACAGTTGTTTTTCCATATCTGTGGATCCTCAGCATCTTTTTCTAATTGAAAAGTTGTGAATTTATGTGAGTGTCAGGTATATCAGTCCTCTGAAAGATGTCACCAACATCTTCCCACTTCGATCTTCTGTCAAAAAATTTTCTATCCAATCACGTAAAGGCTTAAAGCAAGTAAGGATGCAGTACCCAGTTTAGGCACAGGCACATCACAAACCCTTTTCCAGCTCTGCCACTACCTCTACCATCCTTTTCATTTGCATCCTTCAACTATAAGCCTGTCGCTGCAGGGACTTGCCTTACTTGCTCAGCTGGACACTGCAAAAACACAGATCCAGACAATTTGTTTCACACAGGCTGCATGCTTTGCCTCAGACCCTCCTGATCTGATCATGACAGCCGTACAGCACACTCCACTGTCTGCTACATATTTCATCTTCCCATGATATTATAGCTATAGTTTCTTGACACACTAAACCTGAATTCAAGGCTCTAAGTGCTAGAAGCCTAGCAGACAGATGATGCACATCACTGCTCCAGCCTAAATGCCTGAATTAATTCAACTCCCCCCCCCCACTAAAATTTTGGTGGGTTACTTTTGCGTTGGCAGGTCTGTTGCATTCTGCCTGTGCTGTAATTCTGCTACCTCTCTCCTGCTGGTATCTGTAATTTCACCCTACCTGTTACATTTCCACTGAAGCTGCTCTTCTCAACTTCTTTAAAGTTTCTGCGGGCAGTGGATTCTGCTTTCTCTTTGGATGCCAATACTGTCGTGATACCACTACTGCTGGAAAACATGCCTGACCTGCCATGAGGTAACAGCCAGAGCCAGACCCAGAGTTTATGAAAGCCCTATATTCACTTGTCTGCAGTATCTGTGCTAGAGCCTGGCTTAAGCCAGGTAACAATCTGGATGTGCTGGATCTCTCCAAAAAACCTAATGGGCAAGATTCCTTAAGTAGGAACTTCTGTGGTAATCCAATGTACTGCAACACTGCAGTGCAGGAAGCTCAGCATGGGTACTACCATGAAGAGAGCCTACAAGAAAAACCACCAGTGGCCAGGGAACACAGACAGACTCCAGGGGCTCTGCAAGAGCAGACTGCAGGCCTCAGGGTGCTTCTGAAAGCTCCAGCCAGCACTCCACCGCCACTCTCCTACCCTCTCTCCTTCTTGACCACGTCTTCCTCCACCCAAACGAAAAACAATAAGCTTAGCATGAATCTGTATGAATGCTGCCCTATCCGGAATTTCAGCATTTGAGTGATGACTCTTCGCACAAATTGAGTCTCAGAAGGGGCAGAAAGGTCACTATTGTCATTAAAGTCCACTGGAAGACATCAAGTGTGCATTATCTGCAGACTGCATATAATCAAAGGATGGATGTCATCAAGGTCCCGAACTTCTCTATAAACTCTTTAGCAGAACAGAAACTGCTCCAGCCACAACATTTCTGGGTGAGTAGCCCAGTGACAGAAGGCTAGAAACAAATTAAAGAATAAAAGCCAGGTCTAGTATAATTGTCTTTTGAGGAAGACCTAGAAGCAAGAGGCAGGAGAAGCAAAGACCTGCTCAAAAATCCCAATATGCTACACGGCTACCATGAACACAGTTCATGCAAGGCAACTAGAAGTCAAGACATGTAGTGTAAAATACGAGGCAATATACTCAAACCTGATCCTGCAATAAAGATAACTTCATAATCTAGAAGAATCCATACCAAATCTGCAACCACTCCTCACAATGGATCAAATCCGATCTGTCAGGCAATTTGGCTGTACACAAATCCAGCACAACTACTACTAAAACCCCATCATTATTCTCAAGATTAGCAAATACTTCTTGACACTGTCAATAGATCATATGCAACAGAAATATTGTACATCTTACAAGCCTTCTTCTACAGTTGAAATTAGGTTAATGATGGTAATTACACCACTACCTACTGTTCTAACAAATATATGTTACCTTTTTGCTTTCTAGCACCCGCTTCTGCCTGTCATAAACTTTGCAAAAGGTCTGAATTAGGAATTCACAGAACTAGAGTTCATACTAACAATAATGAACAGGACCATATTCAACAATGAGATAGACGAGATATCCTTCTGATTTCACTTTTGCATACATACCAGCAATAAATTTCACCTGTACAGCATTCTGGCAATAGAAACAGTTATGGCCAAAACAAATGCGTTTAAATCCTCAGTGGCTCTCACTAAAACATAAAAAAAAAAAGCAAGAAACATCAGGAAACTAAAGAAATTCATCTGGTTGCTGGTCTTGTGGTTTTTCTTTTCTGAGGAGATGCCTCAGTGTTACATGAAATACAGAATAATGAGTATCTCAGTGATTTATGAACAGCACAGGATTTGAGTGAAAAAGGCAAGTCTACTTCTCAATGCTCCTTTGACTTCCCAAGGATGCTATCAGTCTAACCAGGAGCAAGATTCTCATTTGAGAAAATACATCTATAATTTAAAGACTAGTTTTTTTACTTCTTGGTTGGTGGTGTTGTTTTTGTTGTGGGTTTTTTTGGTTTTTTGGTTTTTTTGGTTTTTTTTTTAAGAGTACACACTTGAGAAGCAAATCTGATCTGGAGTGATTATTAAAATTCAAATAAGAAAATACAAACATAAGTAACAGCTTGAGTTTAGACACTAAGCAAACAAGAGATTTCAAGATCTCTAAAGATATACATAGTCTTGCCATTGGTTCCAAAATAGTGAGGCGAAAGGCCATGAAAAACCAGAAGAAATTTTAATAATTTACTACAGCAACTACCTCATTAGCAATGATGAAAACGTGTTTGGGAAGGATTTACTTGATCATGTAAAAACAACCACAGAAGCCTTTAAATTAAGTTCCAAAAAAAAAATTTTTGGTGTCTAAGGTTGCCTCATAAAAGTACCACTGTTCTGCCCTTGCAGTTTTTATGCAAGATTTCACGTGAACTGCAAAACATGCCTCTAAAACTGCTGTTTCCTGTAGGAAGCAGGAAATCTATGGAGTGTAATGAAGACCTGAAATGGAATTAACAGCTAGTCTTACTTAGTCCTGGATCATTTTACATTATATGGAATCCAGTTTAATTCTTTTGTACCATCACATGGCTGGCGGTTTTTGGCCCCATGAAATCCTGTTTGTGCTTGATGCAGTTTTAATTTAAAAGTTATTTTTATATTTCACAATGTAACGCAATCTAAGAATTCTATTATGTTCTCTATAGCTTGTCTCTTCATGTATGAAAATGATGTCTCCCTACCATACTGCTTAGCCTTTTGTCTTCTATCACCACAAGAGAGCCAACACCTCCTTGCTCATCACCCCCCACCTTCACAAAGCATTTCTTCTAGACTTAACTCCCCAGCACTGTGGCGTAGTAACTTAAAAATAACCATTCTGCTACTCATTAGGTGACAAAAATGCCAGTCCAGCCTTATGTATCCTGAATATACACTTTCACCAAAAAGGAACAAAGTAACACAGGATTTAGCAAAACTAAGTTAAATGTGGAATTACAAAAATTAGTACATTTTCTAAAGCAATGGAAAGGGACAATGGATCTATTTAAACTCCAAAGAGAAAATAAACCAAAAAGAAAGGATGCAACATCTATTATGAATTCAGTGAAAATCAGCTGTTATTGAAATAATGACTAGCCATCGTCACAACTTTGTGGATCATCTTTTCTTATAGAAGGCAATAGGCTGCTCAGTAATTCTTTGAATATGTGACTTTGCCAGGTGGACTCCAGGGAGAAGGCGCTTCATCCCCATGGACAGCCTGCAACTTCTTTTTCTTCTTCTCAAGCTGCTCTCTCCTCTCTTTCTTTTCCTGAGAATAAAAAGATGTGTCAATCAAAAAAAAACCCCAAAACCCAAACAAAAACCCAACTCCATCAACAGAAAAGTTACAATTATTGTTATACCTTTCTTGTGTAAAATGAAAAGTTAACATGCAATGGAGATTTGCCTTTTGGAGCTCAGTGCATCCCTTTTAGGGATTCAGTCACACACACTGCACAATGCAACATAAGAGGCTGCATATTTGATGTCATTTGTGATTAAGGTGACTGTCTTAAGGATGGGCTGGTTTTGTGCACTATCTAAACAAAAAGCCCAACAGAAGGCCTAGTGGATTAGGTACTGTATTTGTTTTGTATATAATTAGTCTCATCTTAATTACTTCTTTTCTTCAAGAGGATACCCAAATCACAATGCTAAATATGTTGTTCTCATTACATGAGAACATTGATGCATCTTTGTAACTTTCTGTACTTATTAAAGCATGCTTGCCATGTGCTAGAACAAACTGGGAATTAAACAATTTAATTGTAAACAAGTATCTATCTAACTTATTTTATAAACACTGCAAGGTTCTGATGATATTTTATATTGTTTCAAACAGCAATGGGCAGTTTGGATGATGAAGGATAAGCAAAATACTTGCAATATTCTTTTTGTGCATGATTAACTAATGATTTTCAAGACACCTGTCAATCAAAAAATAATTTGCAATTATTTATAATTATTTTTGAATTTTATGTTGTTCTGTCCTATATAAAGTAAGGATTTTTCTTTGCAAAGATGACTGCCATTTCACTATTTTGAGGACCAGCATCTAAGGGTGCATCTGCATTAGCAATTTAGTACACTGGAGAGTTCTTTATAGGTGCAAATTTTCCTTGTATCATACTTGCAGGTTTATGGTGCAAGCTTGAGCACGCCACTTACTTACATAAAGTAGTTTCTCTCTTGGTGGAACCAAGGTTGACATTATGCACCAGAGCATCACTTACAGTGCCCCACTTGACAGGTGGATAAAAGGTCCTTGAGCAGCTGGCTTTCTGGCACATGAACAGTGCATTCATTCCTAGGACCAACAACTGGCATATACATCATTGGTAGTAAAGATGCAATGTGGATATGCAAGCTTAAAACCATCACCAATTGTGCCAAATCCAACCTTGGTCCTTTCCTCTTTTGCAGCCTATCAGCCAGTATTTTGAAGCACCACAGAAGTTTCGTATTTTCACATATATGAACTGCATTGCAGTGGAAGAACTGCTCCTTGAAGATGGCCGTAAGATAACTGGCACTCTCAAATACCCATGATCCTATCCCTCTGAGGGACACTATATATCCTCAAATTCCCAAGATCCTAGCAGTATCTGCCTATTATTCATAAGTGAGAAGAGAAATTGTGAGGTAACTGTGGCTAAGGGAGTAGACTGGTAAATGCGGGTAGAGGTGTTACTGTAAAAAAGGGAGCTTGAGTGGAAGTTTACTCTCGTTTTACACATATGCAGCAGTCAAACTGTACTAATGCTAGCTATATATGTGATATGTACAAAAATTTTAAACAGCATAACATGCACTGAAATTTCAACCCTATCAATATGATTTTAATCTGTGCCCTTCAGGTCTTTGTTAACATAAATCTGAAGATCCAGTTCAGTTAGGAATGTCTGGTCTAGCTAAATACACACTAATTATTTCATGTTGTTACTAGTAAAGCTGATTAAAAGCAAGGCAAGGTTTGCATGGAGAAGTAATGCCCTTTACTAAAACAAGTGATACAAAAGTTCATCACAGTTAGTATAATAAAAAATATTATCTCTCCGTACAAACTGTATCTTTCTGGATTATACGGAGTAATTGAGACAAATTGGGTTTGTAGCACTGTAAGATTCTGACTCTTCTCTGTTACCCTACACTTTTGTCTCTTTCTCGTTCCATAGAGATCTTCCTCAGATGAACACAACTAGCGGCTTTGGGTCTTTAGAAAAAGTTCAAGATTTTTTTTCCAGGAATTCTTAAAGGGAACTGCTTAATACCGTAAGGGGAAAGAGTCTGCATTATCAATGGTATTTTTCAAAAAAAGACAACAAGATATGTGCAAGCAGTACAGATGAGCTTGGGAAGAGTGTGCTCTATAACAGAACACATGCATGACTCATGTTCCTGTTTTGGAGTATTTGCACATACCCAGCCAACTTATTTTTACAAGAATTTAATCATTCTACAAATCCTAGAATCTGAATTTGACATTCAAAGACACATCAGGACAGGTAATTGAAAACTCATTAAAAATAGGACTTATTGTAGCAGTATTGGCAATTATTTGAGAAATCACGTATTACAAAGAAATGTGCATATTTTATGTTTATAAAGCACTCTTTACTGAATACATGTTGCACAACAGACTTACGTACGAAAAACCCAAACCAAAGATAAAGCATACACCCACCCAGGAGGGGAATGAAAGTTGCTTTGGATTTTTTAATCATGTCTCAGTTTCGAATGTTTGGGTTTGAAGATCCAATTTTCATGAATGAATCCCAGTGCCAAGGAAAGAGTCTTGAGTTAATTTAACTGGTTTTTAAAAGATTAAATTTGACATGAAGACTTACTGGCTTCCTCCCTGCCTTCAACACACACAAAGCTTTTTACGTTCTAGTCCTAACCACAGTTCACATTCTCACAAGACAATACTGATATAAATCTTCCCTAAAATAATAAACAAGATGTTATTTGCACTAACAGGAGATGAGTAACAGAAACAGTGAAAGATGAAAACAGTAACTGTAGCTTGTCATACACTAGATCAACTCAATTGTATGGCTTGATTTCTCTGTGGAAGTTTCCTACTCAATAGCCTAGTAAGATGAATGTATTTTTCACTTACAAAATTCCGGGGAGATCACATTCTTTAGCAGTATGACTGCCACATAATAATTGAATTTTAGATAGTACAGAAGCCTTACAACATTTAAGAGGAATAACAGTAACAGCCTTATTTCTAACGTATTGCAATGCCGGGAGATTAAAATTCCAATATAGAAAGTATTTTCAGATAGATCTTATTAAACCACATGAAATGAATAACTCACGTCAGCTGTTTCTAACCCAGAAAAGCAACAAATCCATGAGACTCATCCAGTACATAATTTCCTGATGTTTTTAAACAGCTTTAGAATGCCAAAAATAGGTGTTGAGCATGCTCAATCTCAAGGTAAAATTTCAAATTTCTTCTAGGGCATTTAACCTTACTATGTTGATATTCAAGAATTATTTGAGAGCAGCCTTACTTCTCATCAACTCATACTAGGTTAATGTTTACCACATAAAATGGAGAACACAACACATCTAGGATACTCGCTTTTCTCTACAGAAAACAGGTATCAAGATTAGTATCTCAAAAATAATGGAAACTAAATTGATCTGTCATTATAAACTTACTATATGTTTCTTCTCCCCATTCTACTCCTCAGAATAGGTGCCTGTCAATGACAAGTGTCAGACACTGGTAGCATGTATTAAGTAAAAAATGATCATTTATCAAGCAAAACATCTAGATTGGCTTGAAGAGTACTTAGTGAGTAGCAAGAGGCAAATACTATGAAAGAAACAAACAAACAAACAAAAAAAAATCAGAAAATTAAATTTCCTCAGCAATACTGAAGTATCTCAGCTCAAGATTATCCTTTTTATGTTAGTATTTTACAAGTGTTAATAGCCTTTTTCAGGGCATTTATTTTCATGCTTAAAAAGTAATCTTCTTTATGCACTTATGTTATCAAACATTCACACAATGACCTCTAAAAGTATAAGTAACAGAATTTCCATTAACATAAAAGCAAAATGTTTCTTATATTTTAGAAGAACTAAAAGGAGATTTTTATGTCTGTTTTATGCACTATGGTCAACACCTGGTTCAGCTGAGGATGAATTTACACATTTATTTCTATTGAATGTTAATGAAAACATATTAGAATATTTCCCACTATATTACTCCTATTTTATTTCCCTTCAAACAAAAATCCTCTTATTTGAAATAATATACTTAAAAGATTTCCACAACTCTGCCCTCTCAGATTTGATGCCTGTTTATCTACCTGTAGGCAGATATCATCTTAGTTCCCTTCATAACACATTAACAACTTTACAGGTGTTTCTCTCCTGCAGTTCACTGAAGTATTTTCTCTATTACTATACAAAGTGAGATAGTATTCTGGCCAAACACGATGACTGGCCCGTTGCCCGATACGCCTTCTTAAATAAAGGTGTGTTAGCTGCAGAAAACAGCACAATTTCAGAAAGTAAAGATGTGAAGACTGGGCATGAGACATATCAGTCAACACTTGCACATAGACACTGAAAATGAGATAATTTTAGAGGTACCTCTGCCAACCAATTCAGTACCTATCACATCCTCCAACACCTGCTTATTTTTTTAACTGCTCCTCTCATGTGGCACATGTACATCCATTTAGATCTGGTCATTCCTCCAACTACTAAAATTTACATTAATAATCCCACTGAAGTGAAGTGATGGCCTCAGGAATTTATACACACTTTGAACAGGGGAGACTGTGCTAGGCAGCATATTTAATTCCCAAAAAAAGGGGCCATTTATTTACCTTCGTACAGAGTCTAAGACAGCAAGGAAGACAAATGGACAATGAGAGGTAACATTCATGCTTTGGTACAACTATGCTAATTGAGCATACTCTCAGTAAGCAGAGCACACTGGGACAGAGCGTTAGCTACTACTCAATGCATAGTACTTCCTTCCTTGGGAACCAGGAATATTGACTAAGCAAGAAATAATCTAAGATTATTATGGACATTAATCATTTGACAAAACTGAGCTGGAAATCACTTGACAAAGGGGACGAGAGAAAACACTTCTTACCAATGATTACAGAAATCAGAGGTATTCCAACAGGGGACCAGGTCAAATAAGATCTTAAAAGACTTAAACTAAGACTAAAAAGGTTTGAAAATAGAGAGAAGGGAAAACATGCAAGCCCTTGCTGTTTTACATAACTGCATATTTCTGAGTTAGCCAAGTAAAGGATGATTGTCCTTTTAAAATCTGTCCCATACCTGTACATCTGCCTGCCTCAGTTCTCATCTATCCCTGCCGCCCCCTCCTCCCCCCCCAAAAAAAAAAATAGAAAGCCCTCTTGAGACTCTGGAAAAGATTTTTTTAAGCTATTGACAGTACAAACGAATCCCTGTAAGGACTTTAAGCCAGCTGATTTGCAAGATCCCATTCTTATAAATGGCAACAGAAATCATATGTACAGGACGCATGCCAGAAATCACAAGGAAGAGAGACAAAAGAAGAAACACTGTCAAACTAAGAAAACCTTGAAAGTCAGTATGATGAATGACTGTGTCACAGGGTGAGAATGAAAAATGCAGGTTTTTCTTTAACTAGCAAGTCACACATCTTTAAGAAAACAATATATGCTAAGAATATTAGTGATCTCTTTTCTAGTTTGTCTTTCTGTAGCAAGGAAAAAAATACCCGCCTTGTTGTTGGGACTAGAGTATTAGATTAGTTTACTGCTTAACAACTGTGACTAAAGCATGCTGTTGTAGGAAAAATATAATTGGGAGCATCAGAGTATACCCCTTCTAGTAAATGGAAATAACCTCAAACCTCCTTACAAGTGCTTTTATCAATTTTTAGGTATACAAGTCTCCACTTTAAATGCTTCCTTGACTGTATATGCACTCATTGTTGCAGCTGGTGATGCTGCCTGGCTTTGCAGGTTTTGTGCTGTGGTGAGTTGGCCCTTCAGAGATGATTGCTTCTGATGTGGAATGTCAAAAAACGAAGACTAACTATGAAATTCAAAACTCTATGACATGTAAGGTAGGGAAAATACATTTTCCATGCATGCTAAATAACAAGCCCACCACATTTTATCATCATTTTGCTCAAGAATTTGGGGGACTAGCTACGTAATGCTGCCATCAGCTGGCCTCTCTCATAACAGCATGAAAAACCATGAGTATTACAATACAAAAGTGTTCACACTTATTACTACATTAATCTTTTTGGTTTTGACAAAGTGCAAAAAAAAAAAAAAAATACCAGCCATCTTTCATATTCCTCCATAGCCTTTTTATTTTTTTCTTCCTTCTTTGCCTGTTGTATTTCTTGCTTTTTTCTCTCTAGGATTTTTTGTGCTTTCTTCTGTTTCATATATTCTTCCTTTTTTTCATTCCTGTATAGCGAAAGGGAAGAACAGGAGATCATCACGTAGCAGACAAAATGCTGCATCTGTGACTGATTAACACTGAGTCAAAAGAGATATTTTACGCATTTAATAAAAGATCGAGAATATATATTCAAAATCTTCAAAGTCCATCTTTATATATTATATCACCAAGGCATAAATGAACCTACTATTCTATCTATTATGGCATCATCTTTTCTATACTACTTTCTCCCATATTTGGTATCATATAAAAAATTAGATTGAAAACTTCTCTGGGTAATAGTAAGTTGCACATGGTCTGTGAAAACACTTGGCTTGTAAAACTAACAAAGAATTTCTCCAGCAGACATCTCATTTGCTTCTGAATACATCTACATTCATACATTGTATTCCACAAAACTTTAAGATAAAGATTTACCTTCCTTCCTATGGCTTAGTAATGAAGCATGAGACTAATCACGTAAGACATTATACTACTCAATGAATCTTACTTCTCAGTTGCCGTATCTCTGCCTGGGCTTAGTCAGTAGCCTTTTGGGGAGGAAAGCATTTAAGTTATTAAACTGAAAGAAGCCATACAGCTTGTTCTCATTGTTATACTTGTTCTCCATTGGGACTGAAGAGCCTGATCCGAAGCATGCCATTGTCTCCCAATTAAAAGCACATCAAGCACTCACAGAAGACCTCTTGCGTTTATAAGCAAAGATTTGGGAAACTACGATATTGCAGAACCCAGTGGAGTAGTACCATTTTTCAACTGCTGACATGCTGTCTCTCTTCTTCTCTGCAACCAGTTCCTCCTCTTCCTTCTTTCTGATTCTTTCAGACTGTTTTTCCTTTCTGCTTTGCTCTCTTAAATATTCCACTTTTCTTTCTTTCCATTTTTCAAATGCCTAAAGAAAACCACAGATTCATTAGAAATCTTACCCCTCACCTTTTTGTCAATACTCCACTTGCTTATTCTGTATTATTATTTTTTGTAAGTTCTACACATTCCAATTTTGGAATATTTGTTTGCAGCATTGCTCCGAAGTGGGTATCACTATACCTAAAAAGAAGA
The DNA here is from genome assembly GCF_000690835.1 of Fulmarus glacialis. Classification (NCBI taxonomy): domain Eukaryota; kingdom Metazoa; phylum Chordata; class Aves; order Procellariiformes; family Procellariidae; genus Fulmarus; species Fulmarus glacialis. The sequence continues at coordinate 17,551 of NW_009230293.1, forward strand.
AATTATTTTTCCCAGTAAGTAATAGTTCATTGTCAATATATATATATATGGAGTTTATTTTATGTTCAGTTAATAGAATCCAAATATGGAAAAATGCCTCTTTGTGTGCAAATGTAAATATTACATACTTCCAACAGAACTGAATCTAATACGAGCTTTCTTCAAAAATTAACCATGTTTAGATTTTAGAATCTAGTTCATTTCCATCTCTTGCTGGACTAATCAAAATTATTCTCAACAATCTCCTGAACCATATCTGATACACATCTATGTACATATTTCACATCACCTTTTGTGCTGCTTCTGTCTTCTCCTCATTCTGTTCTGCTGCTTCCTTTTTCTTAAGTTCCTCAAGCTTCTTTTTTTCACTTAACTTCTTTCCTTCTCTTCCTTTCTTTTTTTTCCAGGCTTCAAAAGATGCAATTGCTTCCTCTCTTTTAACAGCTTCTTTCTAGATTGAAAATAACAGTCTACAATTAAATACACTTAAATATAAAACTATAATTGAAATAGTATGCTTTTAACTCATCAAATGTAGGATTAGATGGAGCAATAAAGAAATGGAAACTGATTTGCAGACAACATTCCAAGTAATACTCTAAATTTGATCTGTGTAGAGTGGTTTCTTTCTATGCTCATTTTAATTTAACTTAATCGAATGAGACAAACTACTCCTGCAAAATGTGTAGAAGAATATGAAATACATGTAATACATGTTAAATGTTTAGAAGTGAAACATATTAAATACTTAAAAGCCAAATCTAACAATTGCGTATGATACTATTCAAAATACAGTCCTCTGTAGATAAACATCTCTTGAGATAGGGAGCAAACTCATTTTCTAACAGATGACAGATAAAAACTTAACACCTGAAGGGTTGATCATCCCAAGGTCTTTGTAAACAAACCTGAAAATTAATCTAAGAAGCACACTTTTAACATACCTTACGTAAATATGTAGGGAAGCATCAGCCACACACCCTTTACAGCAACCATAACAAGTGGGACATGCCATTTACTGTCTCAACTCACCTCATGCTATTTAGAGAAAACCAGATGCCTTAGAATAGCAGAGTGATGTAATTAGGCAGAAAGCACAGGTAAGCATACTTCAAAGAATTATAGTTTGTCAACTTCTTCTTAAACAAGAATGTAAACAAACCTTTTCAGTATTTTTCCTTAGATTTTCCGCTTTCTTCTTTTCAATTCTCTTTAATTGCAGTACAAAGACCCTTTTCTTTTCCAACCAATTCTGTAATTCCAACCATTAGAAAATTTTTATACTTTTAAAGTCTTTTTAAGGTATAACTAAAATGTTCTGTAAAAACAACCAAATACTATTAGAGCAGCACCAATGTAACGACTACCAAGATTATTCTTAATTCTTCCATGTGCTACCTAAATAACTACCCCATGTGGAAGACTAAGGTTCTAAAATCATAGCTACAAAACATGAAAAAGCTTAAGGACCCTTAAAAAAAAAAAATCTTTAAAAAAACACCAAAAAATGTAAGCATTAAAAAGAAAATGAAAAAGAATGGAATAAAGATTCTTATCACTTGGTATATAGGAATATAATTTACATTTATTGTCTCTCTTGCAAATACGTATAATTAAAGAGAATAAAATCCAACTGGGAAGAGTGAGACTTCAAGCATCCATAAAGTGTTATGAGCCATTTGCAGAATCAGGCTTAAATTTTCAAGGTTTAATTATATATTTGGCATGCTGCTTAGAGATACAAGTATCGTAAATTAAGCGTATTTTACCTTTAAAAATCATAGAGACAATATAAATATGGATTTGAGGTTCTAAATTTTGTTCTAGAAACATAACAAGTAATAAAAATACATACCAATATGAACAGCATCTGTTAATCAAAGTTTTTCTCACACAGATTAGTAGCAAAAATCTGTTGGAACCCGCAAACTAATCGTTACGAAATTCTACACAGAATCCACATAGATTATCCTTCTGGAGAGAATACTAGACTTGTTTTCACTTTTCCTGAATGCCAACTGAATAGAACATACCAGGAAAAGAAACTTTAAACTACATACTTACTTATGTTAAGGAAGAAGCAGAAAAAAAGGAAAATATCATATGTGTCTGACAATCTGACACAATAAATTATGAACCACGGTATGTTCCTCTCATCTAGCTTTTTAATTCATCATTTGATGAAAAGGCATAGCCAACAGAATAAAAGGATTATTACACCTGTAAGCATATGTAAGAAATATACTCAGAAATATTGATTTCAAGAAAATATGAGCTGTTGACTCCTATAACAGGAGCTTTATATGTATAGCTTTGTTTGTTGGTTTTTTATTTGCTTGTTTTTAAGATCTACCTGGAAAACAGCTGCTCGTAAACTATCTGCTTTGTCAAATTTTGTACTGTTCTGCTGCAGGTGTTTATCCTCCAACACCTTTAATGTTCCCAGATATTGAGATGAAATAGGTGTAGTTGATGGAACAGCTTTTGCCTTTTTCTTTAAGTGCGCAGGCGACAGAGACCTATAAAAATACCAAGACACAAACATATTAATGATCTTTCCATTTATTTTAGCTGATACCAAGTAGTGTTCCCTTTATTTCAGTGTATACGAAAAGTTACTGTGATTCTGTTTTTACATGCACTTGGCTGGGGATAGCGGAAAAGGAAAGGAGGAAGAAGACCATTTTCTTCCGAGTGCTTTACTGTTGCCAAAACAAGCCACTACTCAACATATTCAGCCCAAGAAAGTTAACGAATTCCTTATACTTTCATCTACAAAACAGCTTAAAACATGTAAAGACATAATCGACTGGATTCATTGGTGGATCCAGTAGCACACACTCAGCACAGACAGTGGCAAAAGACTTGGAGTCTATGGTAACCCTTGCTAACCCTAGCAAAGGTTATAACAACAGATCTACTAAACGGTTTTCCACAGATGGTCAGAGATTGTCAGCAGTGAAGTCAATGCTGACCGAAAATGAGAGTGAAGCAGAATTGTCAGGGAATTTACATGCATCTTATACTCTACAGACTGTGATGCATAGCATCTTTTTCTTACCTGTCAGATAAAGAAGCTTTTGGGTTTTGTAGAACTCTCTCCTTTGTTTCCTCTGTTTCCTGTTAAGAAACACAGAGGAGAAAAGTAAAATTATAGTCTCTCAAGCAACAGAACTACATCAGGATGAAACAGATTTTTTACAAGCTAACAAGGATGTTGGGAGTTGGACTCAATGATCCTTATGGGTCCCTTCCAACTCGAGATATTCTATGACTCTATGATGACAGAAAATTATGCAAGAAAGCCACTCTAATATAGAAAGGGTACAGTACAGGGTAAGAAAGTAAAAAAAAACCAAAACCCAACAACAACCAAGCCAAACAAACAAACTTTCAGAATTCCTGTATCTTTTTGGAATGGCACCTAGAAATGTTTCTTTGTATTATGTAAAAATATAGTCTATAGTTTACAAATACAAAGGAATAAAAAGAACCCAGCTGGGTAGAGGGCTTCCCTGTTGTAATACCAACACTCTTTTAACCGTTTTTAATATTTAGCTTTAACAGTTACATATATCTACATATTTTCTTACTTATGATAAAGCATAAAAGTGCTTTGCATCTTATCCATTATTCAAGTCACACCATGGATTCCATCCTCTGCCAACATACACTGCTCATTCCAATTCAGCTAACCTCACAATAGAGATTTGACATTTTCACTTGGATAAGGGTATTTCATTAACATTGGAAAATGCACATTTCAATACCTTCATCTGGTTTAAATGATTTGTGTAAAAGGTATTCCCTACATCTTCCATAAAACTACATAGAATTTGTAAGAGCCCCAGCTCTAGAAGCCAGAAATAAATTGTCAGCTTTACAGAGTTCTACACATTTAAGGTACCAACTGTAATTTCACAAAACTTTTCACTGCGTTTCTAGGACATTTTTCTAAACAATGGTAAAAACGCATATGAATAATACCTTGACAGAGTCCTTTGAAGTGTTCTTTGCCTCCCCATGCTCAGACTGATCATTCACTGATACCTCCTGTATTGTATCAGTTACTATTTGCCCTTCCACTATTTTCACCGTTTCATCTGAACTGTCATCTGTTGACTTCTCCAATTTCTTTGTTTTCTCATATACTGTGGTCATCGTTACTTCCATCACAGAAGGAGATTTTCTACTATTGTCCTCCATTTTCATGTCACTGGTGCTGATCTTCTTCTGATCTTGATCTAATGGGAGAAAAAGGATTGAGAGGACACACTAACAAGAATTTCATTGTTTCTCAGTATTGTTATTTCTGTACTAAAAACATCTGTTTATGAAATATTACTCAATTTGATATAATATAAGGTATTTTCTGTATACCTCCTTCTAAGAACTATATGGACTAATAAGAAGATTATTCTCTTATATTGTATTTAAATGTAAGACTGGAGCAGCAACTGAAGTTTTAACAAATGTTATAGAATGTGTGAGCATGACAAAAGCAAAACTTCCCATCTGCCTCACCACCCAAACTCGGTTCTAGTGCAGAAACCAAAAGCAGGAGCCATTGCAATCACAGCAAGAGCTCTTCTGACATCCAGCAAACTACTAAGGAAGTCTGTACGACAATTTGGGTAACAAAAACTACTTTTGTTATGTGGTGTTTTTCAGGGATATGGGACACACAAGGAAATAACAGAAACATTCTGTGGTGGGGATTTAAACAAAACATCACCTCAATTTAAAAGCATGCCTAAGAGGTGAAATTGTCATTTATGAAACACTTTATTAATAGCACTTAAAAAACATTTTTATCAGATCTGAACTGCCATTAAGGCAGAGATCTAAATTTGTAAAACGATTCAGACACAAACCAAAAAAGGCCATGGTAAATTCCAAATTATAGTCTTCCACAATTTTCTGATGGAATTCTTAAAAGAAATATAAGTTGTGGGTGAGAGATTAACTCCAAGTTACCTGAAGAAAGGAATATCAATGCTGACAATCTAAGAAATTTAACCTAGATCTACAATGATAAAGGTAAGTTCGAGGCGACAAGGAGAATTCTGAATTTATATGAGCCATTTTCTATCCTCTGTTGATATGTAAACTTCCATATTTTACTTTACACTTACTAGATAGTACAACTGTATATAAGTTGTAGGCATCAGGAACTGTATAACTCTAATTAAGCTGCAGCACTTAGTGCACAGGACACTGGAGACAGCAGATTTACTGCTGACTATGAGCACTTTGTAGCATGAACTTCACAGAACTTCATGTGCAGCTCAGTTTGGCTCTGTTTGCAAAACGGATACAAAATACTAACCTTCCCATGGCTAGCTGAAAAATGCTACATAAAACCTGTAAGTATTATTATTGTAGTTCCTTTCTTGACAGTTCAAGCTATACAAGTTTCATCAGTCTGCTTGGAATTCTCATACCTGCACACTTCAGCATCCTATTTAAACAATCTTTTCCAATCTCTTTTCCTCCACTTTTGTTGAAGACTCCGTATCATTGTTTCTATGTCCTCTTTTGTCCTGACAACACCATCTTTATCATTCTCTTCATCTTATGCTGTCCCTGCACTTGGAGAATCTACCCATTCCAGTACACTGATGCTCATATCCTTTTCCCCATACAAACTATCCTTAGACATTGTTTCATGAATGATGCTTAAAAGCATCAAGCTATACCACACAAATTTTCTAATCCAAGGTATCAGCAAAATATTAAAAAGAACTGAAATTAAACACAGATCTAAGCATATTTGTTATTTACTACTCAGTACATTGCCTGAGCTTTCAACTTTTGTTCACCTTTCTGCACGAAATTCTTCAAGCCAAGTCCTATCTTTTATCCCATTAGGCTGCAGCATATGGACTTTACATAGGCCACATAGACAGCATTTTTCTTGCTGCATCTGACGGTCTACGTTACCTACCTGTTACAGTCCTGCACACAGCAAATTACCCCCCAGCAAATTACCCCCTCTTTAGCAATTAAAAAAGGTATATAACAGCCTATTCCAGTGTTTTTCAACCTGGGGTCCATCGATTTTTTGTAACCAGTCTGAAAAAGCGGACTAAGAAAGGTAAGTTCAATGGATACTGCTGAGAAGCCCACAGATGTGATATTTTTTAAAGGGTCTGCACACTCCCTAAGAACTGTTAAGAATTCACAAATCAAAAAAAATAGAAAAGTGCTTCTTAGTTTGTATTAAACTTTGTGGAAAAGGTGCAGGACGAAGTGAAAGATTTACCCTAGTCATGTTGACTGGATAAGAGGAAATAAAATTAAAATTATTTGTTTTAAGTCTCAAAGATGCTTAGACAATGATGCGTACACTTGACACAAGCCAAAGTACAAAAACTAAATTCTCAAACTTTAATCTCTTCCTCTCTATTCCTGGGATGCCTCTAGGGCCAAATTTCTCATTACCTGGGATGATACTTGGACATAACTGCGAGAATGAGGCTGGGCCATTCTCAAAACCAGAACAGGAGGAGACACAAGGGCATGAGAAAGATACTAAAAGAGAGTAGAAAGGAATTTAAGAATGCCACTGATTTTTAAGATTACATGTATTGGACCATTAGATATTACTAAGGTATAAATGATAACATTTATCCGGTGGCTGGTATCTAAGTTCTACCTTTTGCAGGTGGTGCTTCTCCACACATCAGTAAATTGGAGTCTCCAGATCTTTCATTGTGGGAAGTAAAATTAAGGGAAAATGGTGGTGAAGTACTTTCTAGCCATGGACCCTTAGATCAGAAAGTAACAAATAAACAAGTGAGCAATTCATAATGAATCAGAATAATTTAACTTGACTTTATAATACTTTGATAGAATGCTTGTTCAGAACTCTCTAGGAGAAGTATAATTCTTGTTTTACATTTGAAGAAATAAAACCAATCAGCATATAAAGCTGCAAACTACCATAAAATCCTGTTTCTAGTTAGAAAAAAAGAGAATGATGTTCTCTTATCTGCCCCTCATCAGAAGAATGCTACTGGCAAAGACATTTTTTCTCCACTCCTATTTTTATCCTATTTTTCTCCCAGAAAATTTTGGCAGCTAAATAAACGTTAGTTTCAAAAGTTTCCAATGTAGATGGTTAAAAAAAAAAAAAAAAAAAAAAAAAATCAAATCAACACATATACTCTCTTACTTCAGGACCAGAGCTTTCGGCAAGCAATTTTTTCTTGGGCATGGGTTGGACATTCAGAGTAGTTAGGGATGATGGTGCCGAAAACGAAGGCAATCCATTTCTAGAAGTTATTTTTCCTTCTGACCTATTAAGCTCATTGTCTTCCACAGGACCAGCTTTTCTTAACATACTTCTTGGTTGAGGTAATGGTTTGTAACAGCCATCTAATGAAAGAATGCTGATATTCTCAGCTGAAAATAAATATTATAGTTTCAGTTATGCCTAGTTAAAGACATTTTAGTCTGGAACACTATTTTATCAAGTTAGAGTCAACTAACTATTTTCAGTTAAATGAGCTATTTAAATAATAGCACAGCTTTCTTAATACAGTGAGGCCATATACAGACAGCTATATAAAAGGTTATAGCCACTTTTTCAGAAAGTTTAATGAAAGTTTTAAAGCTTCTAATATAATCTCTAAACAGACAATTTATTATCTCTGTGTATATATTGGAACTACACTCAAGAGCTTATCTGCAATTAGAGAGACAGAGTTTTCATAAAAACAGAAGAGAGCACATATCTAATACAACACTGTTGTAAGAAAAACTTTTTGCTATTCTGCTCATCCCTTTATCTACTAGGGCAGACACAGTGGGAAGACTGCTTCTCTCCCCATGGTGCAGAACAGAACAACCTTGGGTAGGGGGAGACATCACAAGAAATGCAGTCAAAGAGGAGGGCTTTCAGTATATTTCTAGCTTCTTCCATGAGATCTCTGTTCCCTCCCTAAGGCAGGCACTGCGCAGCAGAACCACCACGCAATGTTTTCTTACAGATTCCTATCCTCTGGCTCCTCAACTTCCTCCTATTTAGTAATCCTATCTTCTTCATGTTTTCTTCCCCCTGCCCTGCCACCAACAAGATCAAGCCATACAACGGTTTTCTACCTGCCTTTTGCTTTACGTATGCTGATCCACATAGAAATGCGTATCTAATTCTGCACATTGCCATGGAAGCATTTCTTATTAAGTCCTAGTTAATAAGAATCTATCACAGGCAATGGGAGAATCACCATGCCTATCCAGCACGCTCAGCTGCGTGAAGTCTAATTATATAATTATAGTGAAGTTTAGAGAGCTAAGAGGTCACAACAATATTCCTACAAGTGCACTGACAGTTTTTCCATGCAGTAAATCACAGGAAAAATCAAAGGAGCAGAAAAAGCTCTGGATAGCCATCTCCTCTGTTGGACAGAGATCAATTTATCTAATATAAGAAAGTTCACAATGGTTGATTATTGAAGACAATATGCTAATATCACTATACTACTTAGATTCACATGAAGAAAAGGAGTACTTAAACTTTTTTCTGCCAGTCTAAAACTACACATACGGGCCATAAAAGAGAGGCATCTGCAGTGCCCAGCTGCACATTCAAATATCTAGCACTTTGGTGCCATCATGTGGAAAAAAAAAAAAGGAGCTGATATCACTCATCATCTTTACCAATTTCAAAGTTGTAATCTTCCATCACAGGTAATGACCAGCCATAAATTTCTCTCAACATCAAACAGGACAAATTCTTCTCATGTTAGGAAGTAGATAAAAAAATATGAAGTCTTTTAACAGTTTAAATTTGTAAAAGCACATATAGTCAACTAGCAGAATTCCAAGTTCTGCTTTGCATATTAAAAATGAATTAGCTATTCTTATAATGAAACTAAATTAAAGTTCTTTTTTTACGTGTTTGACTATACATCCCAAGTGGCTCAGTATCTTCAAAGTAAAAATTATTTGAAGTTTTAACTTTGTGATGATGAGAAGTCTACCATTCACAAATGTTTTGGTCACAGCTCATTTTCTGACATTCTATTACATTACAGAATCATGATGTCTCAGTATCACAACTTCAACATTATATTCGCGAACACTGTGGTCCAACTTCACTGGTCATAGAGAAGGGATGCCTGTTTAAGGACCTTTCCATCAAGGTGTGCATGGATGCTGTGGACTCTGCGTGAATACGGCTTTCTATACTATGCACACGCAGAGGAGGCAACTCTGTAGCCCTCCCACACCTTCCATGCACATGCACTGATGGAGAGCTGGACTTTAAGTAACCAAACAGCTGTTTTTCATCTCCTGAAAGGAAAAGGCATATAGGAACCTCCTGCTGCTTGGCCCACACTGGCTGCTGGAGGTTATCAAAACATGTATTTTTAGAAGAATATTGAGTAAATACCCTGCAAGCCAAAGCAGCTGATACTTAACACAGAAAATAACCCAAATTACAATACTTTAAAATATTGTATTATGGCTAAGCAAGTAGCAGCAACAACATTCAAATGCTTTCTTTTCACCTGATGCTGAAGCATTTCTTGTTTTGTACACCCGTGGCTTTGGTATTGGTTTGTTTTCCTCTTGATTTCTTTTTTCCTGTAGTTCACCAACAGGCAAGTCATCACAGGGGTCACTTTCACTATTATCACATGGTACTTCTTCAGCAGCTGAACACTCTTCATTATCTTTTCTGTCATCACCCTCATTTTGACTTCCCAACCATTCTTCTTCACCATCTTTTCTGTCATCCTGTACGTTTTCACTTTCTAAAAGCATTATTTGCTGAAGCTTCTTTTCATGAAAGGATAAAGTCAAATCATCAGCAGCTTCGTTTTCCAAATCTGCTGCTTTTTGTGAAGCATCATCATCTGAGAGAGGACTCTCAACAGCAACTGATTTCTTAGTGCTTTCATCACCTGAATTACTTTTATTAAGTTCTTCCCCAATACCTGAAAATAGCACATTATCAACTTCCATTTGAGACAAGTGGGAAAAAATGGGACACAGAAACTCTATCTTCTATAATTTAAAAGTATTTTGCATATAACACTCTCCTGACTTAACTCTCTGAGCATTTTTCTTTCTGCACCTCTGATCTCTGCAAAACCACCAAAATAGATCCTTATTCTACTTCCTTTCCTGTCATCTGTTTCCATGGACCCAAGCCGAAGAAAATACTTCAATTAGTCACTGGTTAATTCTTATGTGTCATGCAATTTAAATCCCTTCTAAATAACTATGTCTCCAGTGCCATAAGAAGTGGAAGCAAGTCAACAACAACAAAGCTAGGCATGTTTGGTTACCAGAATCTGTTCTCCCCTTCTATCCCATCTGAAATCTACTAGAAAATACTCAAAGGAGATATCTGCTCCAATGCCAAGGTTCACATGTTTAACAAAAATACTTTTATTTTCCTGTAGCCTGTTATTTCTAATTGACTTTATTTCAGAGTTCAAATGCTCCAGGAAGACAACAAAAGAATGTCATGATAGTTGAGTAACGTATTTAATGCAGGAGGAGCTTTTTTCTAAATCTTGTCACCAAAGGGAAGTCAAAGCATCCCACGAACTCTTAAAAGATGTTTCAGATGTTAACGAAAAACAAGACACAGAGGAAGTCCTTTTAAAAATACATTATGATGTTTAAGATTCATATTTCCCTTTACATGCAGCACCGCATCAGGAGGAAGAAGAGCCATTTGGCCAATCTCATTAGACTAAACATAAACATTACCAAATATCAAATGCATCCTGGCCCAAGAAAAACAGCCAGATCAAACCTGTTCCTGGTTTGTGTACACTGGCAGGCCAGCATGCTCTGCAGTGTGTCCTGTAGCCCTTATTAGCCGATTGTCCAGACTGGGAAAACAGTAAGACAACAACATGGCTTTCTCTCTGCCCATATCCACTTTCATTCACAGTACTGTGCGCTACTATCTCATCCAGGTGTAGAACAAAAAATACGGCTAAGGTGTAAAACTGGGCATCACAACCGTAGGAAACAGCAAAGGCTGTGCCTGGTCCAGCAGGTTGGCACCAGCACTGATTTCACTAGGAATTCTGCTCCTAACTTGGACGAGGAGGACTAAGTGATTTAGAAGTTGTTAAAATATGAAATCTTGAAACATTAAATCATATTGACTCACAAAGATTCTCTGTGATCTAGTAATGAGTTAAGAAAGGGAAGAACACGAGGAAAAATATTTAATTCTATCTTACCATTTAACATGCCATCTTCGTCACTCTCAAAGTCATCTGAGTATTCAGCTGTTTGCTCTCTTGCTGCATGAGCAGAAATTGCTTCTTGCATCTCATCCTGAAACGGTTTCACAAATAACTTTTACACAGAAGAGAAGATTCACTTCTTCAAGTTCAGCACTAATTCCCCCCTCCCACGCATACATAAGTAAAACTGAGCAACAGAGATTAACCTGTTTAACTGAAAATTATTGTGAAGGATAAGTAAAATACAGTGTTTTCACTCTATCATCATTCCCCCAATTTTTCTGCATTTAAAAAAAACCCTCCATGTATTAATTTATATTTCTTCTTCATAAGAAACATATCTTACAGATCCCTCTTCCATTTTTGGCAATAATGACGTTGTATCATCACATGACACTGTTCCCCCCTTCTATACATTTTGATGAGCAAGAGTACCACAAAAAGGTCTGTACAGTCACATGTGACAAAGAAGGTGAGCAGGGACGACCTCTTCACCGACTGCTGCAGTACAAGAACCTGAAGCAGGTGACAGGTCCAAAACAATGGAAGAACTTCACAAAAGCCATCGCTGACATTTTGGACTCTCTGCTGCAGGACATCACGGACACACCATGTTTACATGGGTTCTGAACGCAACTGGCCATACTTACAGATTAAAATTATATTATGAAATGCAGCAGTATCTCCAGATTGGAAGACCCTGAGCCACAAACCACTGAAGGCCTGAGAGCAGGCTGTTTGACGTGGGTGCCTCTTCCCGAGGCACCTGCTGTCGGCCACTGCTAGCCCTGTAAAGGGCTGTGGAGAACAGGGAGGTCAGGCTGCCCACGTCTTACAGCGACCGCTTCCCGGGTTACGCACGGGGAGCCGCGTCTAGTGCCCACACAGAAGGAAACCTGCTTCTCAGGTTTCATTTTGATAGCAAATCCGCTTGTGTGTGTGTGTTGTCTTAACAGCAAATTACTGTATTCGCAGTCGCAGAAACCTGGTCGCAGACAAACGCCACCGACGCCGTTTCCCGGCAGCGCTCCC
>NW_009230294.1:0-67050 GCF_000690835.1 Fulmarus glacialis
GCCAATGGCATCCTGGCCTCTATCAGAACCAAGAAACTTGAATCTGAAAAGTCAGATAATCCGTGAATCAAGAGGAACTGTTATTAATTCCCTATGGTTTCTCCCTTATTATACACTTGTTCTTGTACTGCACCAATATAGCATGCCCACTGCAGCCATTTGTTATGCTTGAACCTGTCAGAGTTGCACAGTATTTCTTGCTCTATTGTCTGTTTTTGAAGTGAATTGCAGCCTCTCCCACAGAAGTAGCAGACAAACATGAGCTGAGTTAGATGTGCTGCAGACTTAGAGAGTCAAAGCATCTTGTGAAGCTATATTGATAACATTCAGCCAAGTGAATGTTTATACATTTAACAAAGTCATTAATGCGTGTGGATAACAGAACATTGTGAAGCGGTTTTGCAAATACATCCCCATTCTCAATGTGATACATTGCCACCGCAGCAGGAACAATTAGTTTGCTACTGAGTGGTTTTCTTCATACCTTTATATTTAGTTTTATATACTACAGAAGTCAGTAAGAAACTTTATAGGAAGCCATTAGTGATTTTGTGGACATGTTAGTTGTTTTTTTCATTAAATCTTCTTGTCGTTCAGCTCCTTTCTGCTAGGTAAAATCTGCTGATTTGTCAACGTTCATAATGAGCTTAGTCTGCAGAAACTTCTTTGATATTACAGGTTTCATGCTATTTTCTCTGACAACTTCTTTTTATAGAACATTCTAGATACTCCTCATTTTCAGTCATCAAGTAAGTGTAGCTGTACTGTGCGTAGTTCTCTTGATAATTCCTTTTCACCTAATGATGTACCACAGCCTTACCTTTACACTTCACTGCTTGCTTATCTCGTACCACCACTTTATTGGATCAGTTACACTAGTTTCTTTCTCACTTCTGTTGTTTTCTTTTAGTATGAAAGATTTTGCTTTTTTAAGAGGAGCTCACTCAAAGCTGTGAATTATATCTATGCATAAACGTGCACGCTGTGTAGTAACAGATTAGCAAACAGATGACGACTGGCTTTATACAGAACTAGGTGAGCTTGAAAAGCAATCTGTCAAATGCCAGGATGATGGTACGGGCCAAATTTTGAGATACTGTTCTGAGGATTAGCATCTCGGAAGCTGTTCTCTGTGCCGTATCTCATTTTGAACATGGCGCAGTCAAAGATGCTATGATGGTTTCCCCTCAGAAGCCTGAGGAATCTGAAATTGTATGAATGATTGCAGGAAGTAATCTGCTAGCAAGATGAGAACACTGAAAAGAAAATTGAGATTTCATCTACAGGTGATAGGTAACTGATTAATAAGCTATTACACTGGCTTTGGTCAGCAGTCTTTCATTAACAAAGTGTCATTTCTTTAGCTAGAAGATACATTGAAGGACTCTCTTAAGAAAATTATTCCTGAACGTCTGAAAACATGAAGTCTAGGCTTCCTGACATTTGCCTTTAAAAGAATAGCAGTAGTGATAGGACAATCTTGTACTGATCCTGGATTGCTCTTTGTCAAAAAGCAAAACATGAACTGGAAAAAATGCAGCTTGTACTAACCTTGCAAGAAGTGTTTTAGATATTCCACCTCCACGTGTCAATCCAAAAACCAGGAATGGATCTACCAGTTCAAGCTGGAAGAGTGAAACCCGAACTCTGCAGAAGTGATGACTGTTGAGCAGTGTCTGTTCCAATATTTTCCTTCTCCAGTATCCAGGCAAGATTAATACTGTTTATAGGACCCATGAATGGATGTCTCCTCCATTCCGCATACATTTTCCCTGCAAAAAGGGAATATAACTGTTTTATGTCATTGCTCCATGAAGTAGGTAAGGAATTAATCTGCCTGAAGTATGCTGTTTGGGGATACTTCTTTTAGTCAGAAAGGTTCCCTGGTCAAGTTCATAACACAACCTCACAGACATCAAGAGGATATGGTGGTAGGTACATTTGCATAGTACAATTGTTACATGTATAAGTACAGTTGTATCCTGCATACCACTATACTCTATATCCAGATGTCTCTGTCAGACCATCAGTTTAAATTCTGTTTGTTAATAGCATAGTTTCTGAGTCCTTTGGACAACAGGATAACTCATGGGCAATATGGAATTTGAAACTAATCGTAGAAAAAAAGTGTTCATGAGCAGAAGGCAGTTGCAACTTGGTGTTATGTTCAGTCTCAGATCTGTTACCATCAACCAAAAGACATACTAACCAGAAACATTCACCATTTTTCTTTATTTTTCCCTGTCCTATCTTTTTCTCATCCTTCTTGGGAAGCCTCTGATTCATGCAGAGTCAGAGGTACAGCTGTTTCACACAATCTGGAGGGCATGGCACCATTGGCCAAGCCAATTTCCTACATGCGCTGGCACAACCTGACCCACTTTGGGAGACCTGGAAGGCATTACAGAGGCTATGTGGTGTGCTCTTCTAGATGTTATTTGAGTGTGCCACATGTTGTTTATGGTCCTATCCATGTGAGATGTCATGACACTGCATGGATGTTTTCGTAGTAAATGCCTGCCTCTGAGTTGCATCACTTGTAGATAGGATGACTTGAAGTGTCTTGTTGCTTTTAACCACCTCTTTCCCACTGTCCAACTGCATGCAGCTGCTGCCTAACCATATGTCTCTAAGCTGAATCACTGTGTGTGTGTTTTAGGAAAAGAATCGTACAAAACCTGCCAATGAGCGAATGGGCAAAGATGCTTTGGAACTCAGTTGCGCAGAGACACAGACATCTTCTTGGGAAATGTATGTAGACTGAATGTAGACACACTTAGCCAACAGAATCAGTCATTGAATACCCTTAAGGTCTCGCTTCAAAGTTTGTTGTTTTATAATCAGATAATATTTTCGTTGTGCCTTCTTTCCTTAACTGTTGCTTGGAACAGTTCTTGGGCGAACCAACTTAGGGGAAAATCTTTAAGCATTTATTTGAAATTATTTTTCTTTTCTGTATATTTTATTAGAATCACTTGAAATTAACCACTATTAGAAATGAAATTCAGGGAAACAGCGTGTACACCACTTAAAAAACTGTCTGTCATGATTTTAAGGAAGTAAAATGTTGTGCAGTTCTTAATAACATGGCATTTGGTTCTTGTTGAAAAGATTTCCTGGTAGTTCTGTTATTATCATGCGGTGGTGCATTCCCCGCCGCCTTTTCTCCTGGACCGCTTGTTGATCTGGGCTGCTTGTTCATCACAGAAATTCCCATAAAACCTTGGCCTTGGTGTACTGAGTCTGGTGGTCAAGCGCTCCTTTACCGTATCAGAAACTCTGCATAGCTGATGCTGGGAATGTACTCCTACTGCCTGGGCCAGGTGTCATCCCCTGATACCCTTATCTGAGTCGTAGCTTAAGTGGAACAATACTGAAACCTTGAGAATTTTTAGTAACTACCACCTGGGACTGTGGCCAGGATGGAAATTCATGGATGACTAAAGCCAATCATCTTGCGAACCTATAAATGGTGATCCTAAGTGAGACCCTTTAAGCTCTCCTGGACCGCAGCGGGATGCACCCAGCATCTCTCTCTGAGCGGGATGTCTCTCAGAGCTCGCGAACTCTCAAGTTTGCGATATTTGGAGGACTGTCGCCAACTGCTGCAGGATCTGGGCTGAAACACTCCTCAGCTGAAACAGTCCTTGACGCTCAACCCTTCGCCTGTTGAGCAATGCCAAGACATTTGATGTGAATATTTCATTGAACTCGAAGGGAATTTTTAACAGGTATACCTTTTGTACATTTATATATATTCCTGTCTGTGTGTATGTGTGTGTGTGAACTAATAGTAAGCATAATCTGTAATTAAGTCACTGTTGTGATTGTAGTAGACTCTACTAACTTACTTTGTAAATGTTAAATTAGTTAATGATTAAGTGCTGCTAAAATCTTATGACCTATCTTAAACTGTGAATGAACCTTAGGCTGCTGCTAAACACATATAATCCCTTAGACATAAACCACTGACCAAGTCTGAGACTAGGAGTTGATCCAGCCACACCTAGACTCCAACAGGAATTTAGAGAGCAAGGTGGTCTACTCTGAACCTCGTGACTCAACGGGAGGGCCTCCTTACCCTTTCTGTATTAGATATAAACCGTTGACCAAGTCTGGGACTAGGCGTGGATCCAGCCATGTCTACTCTGAATCTTGTGACTCAACAGGAGGATGTCCCTATTCCTTATATTTCTCCCATTACATATAAACCGTTGACCAAGTCTGGGACTAGGAGTTGATCCAGCCTCACCTAGACTCTTCTCTAAGAAGGAGTCTGGAAAGCAAGGGGGTCTTCTCTGAACCTCATGACTCAACAGGGGGGTCTCCTTACCCTTTTTGCATTAGACGTAACCCATTGTCCAAGTCTGAGACTAAGATTGGATCCAGCTGCACCTAAGCTCCATCAGGAGTTTAGAGAGCAAGGGGGTCTTCTCTGAACCTCGTGACTTAATGGGAGGGTCTCCCTTACCCTTTTTGTCCTCGGTCTCTGTATAAATCATTCCAGTTCAATTCTAATACGATTTTCCTTTGTATGCTTCATCCATATAGTAAGTGATAGAGTGAACCTTGCCATCGAATTCTGTTAAGTCGCGCTTTTATAAATTTCTATTAAAATCACTTTCTGCTAATACCTTTGATGGTGATTCTTTAAGCGGCCTCTAAACCACTCATTCACGACATATCACTGTATGTTATAGCTTCTGTGATTTATCTCCTTCCTGCTATTAAACTGAGTAAGAATAAAGATCTCCAACACAGAGATAATAAAAAAGAAGAAAGGCTGATTTTTTTCCCCTGGTTCTTTGGTGGATTAAGCACATCACGGTTCCTTACAGAGGATGAGGAAGGTTGAGGCATGCTTAAGATGTTAATTTTTGCAGTTGTTGTGAATGTATGGTGTTAGAGAATATACATCTGGATTTTTTTTAAACCAAACCAAAAAGCAGAAGAGTCTTTCAGTATATTAAGTTCAAGAATACAGTACGTGGGGCCGCAAGTATGGTATTGAGACAGTGTGAAAAGCTTTATCAAGCACTCTTTTCTGATCATTGTTAAAAATAAGAATCTTTCCTCTAAAGTGCAAAATACAGCTTATAGCAGCTGCAGCATGTATATAAGTGGTGAAGAGTTTTAGGACCTATGAGTGGGGCTGGAGTTTCACTGTCCTTCCCAGCCTGTCCCACAACTCCAATTCCTCACTCTGCTAGAGGAGATCCCCAAGACTTTCTGCCCAGGACAGAAAGTACTGTGGCGGAGTGTACTGATTTTCAGATCTTCCTTCATTGAACTAGCACAGAAATGCAGCAATACAGCTCAGGAAACATCTACAGATCTTGTCACTTTCTCTCATATCAAGAAAGTTTTTGAAAAAAAAAAAAAAATTTCAGAGGTTATGGGCATTTGGGTGCTGTTTTTAGAACCCTGCATTGAGACAGAACACCGCTGATGACCTCATTGTGATATCCTTTAGACTGTCCATAGCTACACTTTCAAGGTTCAGAGTCACAGGAAGACTCTTCAGAGGAAAAAAAACAGCCTTTTGCACCACCCAACCCTTTGCACATCTCCCTAATAATCCCTCACATTCCTCTCGCATCCTGTCACCGTGTTGCTCTTTTCCCCTGAAAAGGACAGTGATCACCACAGCCCCTCAGCCCTGCTGTGCACTTGCAGCATAACTGTTTTACTTCGCTGGTAGTGGACCTCAAAAGTTTTACACCAGAGACATCTGTGTTACCCAGGTTTTACAGCAAGGCAAGGAGATAGCAGGGACATGCTATGTGTAAACAAACAGTTCTACTACTTGAATCTTAAGTGCACCAGGAGGGTGCTGGTGCATGCTTTCTTTTTTAAAACTGCTGCCACAGCAGCTGATCCCAGAGAGGAGTGTATGGGGTTTCCTACACCTTCAGGTGCAGATGTCTGGGAAGAAGGGGACTTCCTTGAGATGCACATGCATTGCCCGTGTTTTGTGTTGCCCAGCAAGCTCAGCAAAGACCTAGGCTCTGCCAAAATGCATTGCTCACTTTTTGCAAAAGTCTGTTGCTATTATCCTTTGCTGACTGTCAACCCTTCCCAGACCTCCTCAGAACAATCTGAACTTTCCCTTCCAGTGTCAGCCAAGGCTGGCTGAATGCCACTGGTGGAGCATGCCCTTGCCCTGGATACACTATTCTCCCCTCCTGGCTGCCAAAGCTCAGCAAAGGTCTGTTCTGGCAGGGTAGTCCTGCCTTGGTTCGTTCTGCAGAGCAGGGAAGTAAATGACCTTGCCTGAAGTGGTGTCTCTAAAACTATTTGCCTGTCTCAGTAGCCTCTCTGATAAGGACATTTGGAACCCTATAGATGATCATGGACCAACAAAAGCTCAGTTCTGTTCTCTTAACTAGAAAGTACAGTTAGCAAATCAAGAAGAAAACACACATGTCCCTGAAAGACAGTTTTCTTCTTTTCTATGAACATAGATTGTGTTTAGTTCGTACTTTTAAATGAGTGCTACTTGTCTGTTGAATCTTGCCAAATGTTTAAGCAGAAGAGTAACATCTTTGGGTCTGTATCACTCATTTCATGCAAGTTCCACTGTGGCTAAACATTGGTCAGGGGGCCCCTTCACTCTGCCAAATGTGGCTTTTCTTGTACCATGACTCTGAAAATGGCAAAGGTTATGGACATCCTATGAAGAACTGATGAGAGAAATTAGGATAGAAAGGGACTTAAGCTTGGACTGTGTGTGGAGGTATGGATTGTACATCCTCTGCTCTGTAGTCTAAAAAGAGGGTTTTGGTACATACTGCCCTGGCAAGCAGCCAAAGGAGCAATCTTACCCATATAGGACTCAGTTTGGATTCGCAGTGTAAGTCAACATGTAGGTAATAAGGACGAATAGCAGTCTGGGATTTTAGAGTAAAGTTAGTGGCTCTCCATGGTCCCCATATAGATGATCCGGTGACCATGCAAATAGAACTAGAGTCCAGTCCATCTCTTGTCTGTGTATGTATAAAAACAAACAAACAAAACCCCCCAAAAAACTAGCAAGAATCCAATAGGCAAATATTAACTCCTTTAAGAATATATTCGATTTTCTAATTGCTCTTGCATAATCTGCCACTCTTACAAAGTCTCACAGACTGCATTGCCTGTAAATGGCAGTCGAAATTCAAGCAACAGAAGGTGGATTTTTGCCTGCGCTTGATTTTATTCATCCCATTTTTTAAATGCAGTACAACTAGTCAAGCTTCAAATCGATTACGTTAATATCCATGTGCTTTCATAATTGATATAAATGTGACGTTAGTGGAAAACTTAGTCATCAGATGATAACTCCTCCATTTAAGAGCCACACATAAATATGGCAATGGCTATTGAGAATTACGGTGAAGGTGTCTACATCTGTAGCTCCTATTACCTATTTTTTAAAAAAATCTGCCTGTTTTTACTGCATTTCTCAGTTTAATATTCATACTTAAAAATTAGAGTTTGTACCTCCTAATTTGAAAAGTTTATCACACAGCAAGACCAGAATTGTTGACAGAAGTTTCCAGTCGTGACGGATGAGCAAATCCACAACACTTAACTTAAGACAAGAAAATTATTCATTAGGCACATCTGTCCTGAATGGTGTTTGTGATACTGGACCCAAATCCTTCAGAGATATCACAGTGAAAAAACCAATCCTCTTTGGAAGAGGAAGAATTACCTTTCTGCAGTTGTTTTCTCTGGGAATTGATTGATTCTTGACTTATTTCAGAATTGAGATAGTTCTTTATTTGGGACCTTTTGATCCTTGGATGGAGCTACTACTCTACCATCACAGGTGTTACAGATGATACCTACCCTGCAGTAGGTAAAAACCCAAAAAGCCTTGCACATAAACCAGAAGATATCTATATTAGCAGAAGCTTTTAAAAACAAAGCAAGCAAAAAAGGTACCTGGAACAGACAGAAATGTAGTGAATTCCTAAGATCATTTAACACATGTCTTGGTAGCTTCTCACATTGTTTTATAATAATTGTTTTTCATGCTATGATACTTATTCAAAAGAGATTTGTACTTGTGTATAACAGTAGTAAGAAACTGACATCTGACTTTTTGAATATTTTTACATATGCACTGATCGATGGAACAAGGCCTTGGGGGCACCACTTAAAATCTCTCTCTGTAAAGCCAGATCTGTGGGATCACAGAACCAGACCCCGATATTGAGCTGTGAGGCCTCTTCTTTTGTTGTTCATTCATTTTGAAGAGGCCAGTTACTGACGGTCTCACTTTCTCCACTCTGCAGCACAAGTTTGAGGATCACCTTAAGATTAGAAGTGACATTTTTATCATGTAGGCTGGTCAGGAATTGCTCTATTTTTTCCACTATGCAAATGATTTGTTATTCATATTTCATAAGTCTTTGTTTTTTCACCACACATTCTAAATTCTTTTTGAGCTTTGTTTTTCTGAAAATGAATCAAAAGTTGATGTGAAGATAATTGCTTTGAAATCTAGGTCTGTCATCTGTTGAATTCCACTTGCAACATTCAAAACCAGCAACAGGCTCTGTGCATTTTGTAGCATGTTTATTTTTTCTTGTTTCTTTAATATGAAATCTTCAATTTCATTCTTTGTCTTTTTGCAATTAATGTTCTAATAAAATGAGTATTTCCACATTTCAACTTCAAGTATATGAAACATTATTCCCAATGTTATTCTACATTAAACAGTTTCCAAGGACAATTATTTTTATATTAATATTTAATAACCCAATCCTAACTATAAAAAACATATATTTACTCTTACACTAAAATATTTAAGAATATTAACTGAAATATAGGCAACAAATTTATCACAATAGCATTGGTTTTAACATTGGCACAAAGCTGCTTAGATGTTAAGTTAAATATATGCATTTTATGTATATATATCTCCTTATTTAAATTCAACTCTTGATTATGAATTTCTGAAGCTGTGAAGATAGGCTGTCATTATAGTAGAACATTACTTACTAAAAATTTGTAACTCGTAACTCCATATTCTGAAGTGTGGGTGTTGTTATTCAAAAGGAGTACATTGTTCCCCACCACAGCCTCCCTCTCTGACAGACTGATCCAGCTCTCTTCACCTATCACGTATCTCTCAGGAACATCCCATCCTGAAGGGGCAGGTCAAATGCAGAACTGCAGAAAGCGTGTATTGGGTACCTTGTGGCTGCCCACTTAAACTGTTTGCAGGTAAATGCCCTTTAGGCCTCTCTTCCCTCACTGATTTCCAGAGTTTTTCAACAGTTTGTGCATGCCCCTAGGCCATTCATCCATCATTTGATCCCTAATGAATGTTCTCTAATGTTTTTATTTGGTTTCTTAGATGCTTCCTCATTTACGACCTCCCTTAAAATACAGCTTTATTTCCTCAGTTGTGTTCTGAAATATTTTCTTAATAATCAGGGCAAATTCTTCCTTAATTTCACCTCATTGTTTCTCCATAGCTTTTTATTACCATGCTGAATAAAATCCCTCTGATCTGGCTGCTTAGAAGCATTAAATGTTTGTTGAATAAGATCAATGAACATCTTCCTTTCCTCTTTTATAGTAATTTATATACCTCTTAAACATGCCTCATAAATCAGCCCCTCAGGGATCTGATAATTTTGTGGTTCTGTGAGTTCCCTTCATTACATTTATTTCCTTCTCGTAACAAAATATTTAGAATGGAAATGTGTGTTCCCTTTGTCACTGACTTAGAGTCAGAGAGGAGACTGTCAGAGAGGAGACATACTCTGCAGTATGGAGTGATTCCTTTCATTTTTGCACACAAAAATTTTAATTGCTTTTGGTTGTGGCATTAGATCAATGTTCTAGGATGGTAAATTAAATATATGATAAAAAACATAGTCTTATGTCTCTCAACACTTATCATAATGAGATATTACAGTAGTACTGTACTGCAGTAGTAGTAGTTTCACTGCAGTACCAGCAGTACTTTACTAGCAAGAACATTAATAAGGCATAGAGCATTTTAACAGCTTCTCTTAAGTAATTCCCTCCCTCCTTCTCTCACTGCCAAAACAAAATCTGATTCCCCATCAACATTACTCATTACTTTAAATGTTTTTTAGATCTCTTTGGGTCATCATAATCTCATAGATGAGTAAATTCTATAATGTATTAACTGATACTAAATAACAAAATTAGAATTTATCCCCTGCTAACTCATTCTGTCAAACTCTTTTGGAAACAGATCCCCCCAAAAAGTTGCAACCATTGAAAACTGATTGCTTAACTGTATGTTTTGAATTAATGAAGACAACGCTAACCAGACCTCTCCTCTTGTCAGAAGTTGTGAATATGGATATCTATTCATATTTAGTTTCCCAGGGTACTTTCAGTAATATTTTTGGAAGAGTGTTAAAGTTGATTCTGTTGCCTGTACAGGCTAAATTTGTCCTTGAAAATAGACAGTTGGTTTTTATAGATGGGATTTTGATTACGATACTTGTCTTGATCGTGTAATGATTAAAATGCAAAAATATGTCACAGGGCTTTCCCATGTTGGAAAGAATGTCTTGATGTAACAGAATTCAGTTTATTCTTTAGTAGAAAATGTAGCTTAAGGGTACAGTCTAATTTCTTGAAAGGGATCCAATGAAGATCATTACTTATAGTGGATGTGGTTGTATTAGGCAAGGATGTTTATTTCAAACCTAGTGTTGTAGGTTTGTTGTAGATCAAAAGAAGAGTGTATTGTCAAGATGTGGGTTTGTTGTTTGATCTACCTAATTCCTTTATCCAGCCTCATTCCTGGATTTCCTTTCCTTTCTTTCTCAACCTTGTCTTTCCCTTCGCACTTTGCTTTTTCTCCTCTACTTTTTGGCTTTTTACACTCTTCTAACACCTCTTCTATTATCTCAGGAGCTTCCCCTTTCCTAAAGGATTTGAAATAAAAAGTAGGTGCCCCATGTTCACAATCCTAACACAATTACAAATCTCTGAAAGCAAGCCTGTGAATCTGGATCGTAA
This sequence comes from Fulmarus glacialis, assembly GCF_000690835.1. NCBI lineage: Eukaryota > Metazoa > Chordata > Aves > Procellariiformes > Procellariidae > Fulmarus > Fulmarus glacialis. The sequence goes on from NW_009230294.1 coordinate 11,002, forward strand.
TATTTGCTTCCTAGACACCATTCACTGTATTGTTGTTCTTTGTGTAAAGATAGGGACAAAAAAACTAAATGGCCTTGCTGTTAAATTTCTTTCTCAGGTAAAGCATCAAGTGCTTCTGATGCTGCGTAGAAGGGCAAGACAAAATATGTAATAGCTTTGTGATATATGAAATAAATCTTTAGTCTTTTAGAGAACGTTGCATGATTTTTTTTTTAGAAAGAAAAAGTGATAACAATAACCAGAAATGTTAGGTACAATTTTCAGTAATTAAAATCCTTTCTACTGAACTGCCTGTCACTTCATTACTTAGACTTTTCCAGAAGTGACATTGTGGCAAACTCAGTGCTCCACAGGCTCTTCCTCTGCTTCCCCATAGGAACTACTGCTGAATTATCTACTTCTGCAAACTGTGGTCTGCTCCCATTGCTTATATCAAAAAAATCATTTAGTCTGCATGGGTCCATCCTATAGATCTGGGCAAGTACTGTATTATAACCTCTATTGTTTGTCAAGTGTTCAATATTTTTGCACATGTGCTCACAAGTGGGCCATTGTCTTATCTACTGCATGTTGGTTATACCCACGTTGCCGTTGTGTCTGTCTCAGGCAGCAGCCCATGCCAGCTGGGCTCGTATGTGTGTTCATGGCGAGAGTAGACTGGTAAGGTCCAGCAGGCAAGGGAAACTGCAGTTCACCAGCCTTTGTATTTTCTCACCTGCACTCTTACTGGGACAAATTTGCCACACTTACTGTTTGTTTTCTTTCCATGGTCCCTCCACTCTGCTTTTGGCATCACACTGCTATGTCCATGGGACTCTGCTGTCCTCCAGAAGGAGGCCAGGTGAGACATAACCCACAGGCAATATCATACCAAACAGGAGGGCAGTACTTCCAGAGACTACAAGTGGGGCATCAAATTGTATTACTAATCCAGGCTGACAGCATGTGCCTGGTGGACTGCCTTGACTGCTGGTCATGATGTAATCTCCATGGTGGATCTGGGGCCTGGGAGAACTCATATTCACAGGCTAGGGCCAGGCTCTGCTGTACACCTTGGATGAACAGTTGCATGTGCCAATGCTTCCTCATACAGAGAACATCCCCAGCATGCCAGCCATAGCTAGACTCCACCAAGCTGGCATGGGCTGACTGCAGCTTTGGGAGGGTGGCAGCATGTAATTTGTTTAGAAGTGAGGGTCTCCCTGAGGACTGGATGGAGGTCAATGGGCAAGATGCAGAACCTGCTCCCTCTGGGACAGCATGGGAGTTTGGGCATAGGATGGGTGAGATGGATAGGCTGTATGGTATTGGCTGCATCGGCTATGAAAGTTATACCTTGTCCCATGTGGTGAGTAGGGGGAACCAGACTTCCTGGGGAGTTTTAAGGTGTGTCATTTGCCACCCAATGCTATTTGTCAGTAGGCAGGGATCCAAATAGCCGCATCGCTGACTCTTACCACTGCATCAGCTATGAAGGGCTGGGGTGGTTACTTTCTTCATGGTACCCAACTCCAGTCCTGTCTAGGGCACCCGGTACTGTGCAGGCAGCTGATAAAGCAAGAGCTTGACCAAGAGGAAGCGATGAGGCAAAGATGAAGGCTGGGCGGCTATTTCTTCTCCCTGTCCCCTATGCAGATAGAAGAACAGGCTTAGTGATTCATGGATAAACACAGGCTTCATAGAGCACTCTTGGCAAAAGATCACATACAGTTTACCACAATAAGGCCACGTATAACATGTCCTGGTCCTGGATGGCATCTGAATCCTGGCAGGCTACCTTCATTTTGTTAATGGTCGTACAACACGAGAGACAAAGCTCTCCTGTTTCCCATCCACCATGGGTGAAACAGAGGCAGAACTACTCCTAGCCCTGTGTCGTTCCCCATATTTCTAAAATTTTTGGGAAGGGACTGGAGAGTCTGTCCTTTGCCCAGAGACCATCTAAAATAACAAGAGGAGCTCTCTGTAGCCTCTCCTTCTTACTTAGTCATATATGTGCGGCAACTAAAAGTCCCTGAGCTGTCATTCTCTTGAACTGCTCAAAGGTTTCATTTCAGAGAAAGATAACTGGACTGCTCTGAGATCAACATGGGAGTTGACCTAACATGTACAGACTGTGAGTATCCAGGGGATCTGCTCATGGAGCCAGTCCTTGGTGTTATTTTATAACAATGTTTGCAGCCATAAATCATAATCTTTTGCTTACAGTAGATCACTCATTTTGACTGTCTCTTTTTACTAAGATGTTAAATAGCCTGCTGTGCCTTTTGTATCAGATTCACTCTGGTTTATGATTATTGCACAAGAGTATGAGAGAATGTCTTATACCAGAAGTTGTAAAATCAGCTTGGCATGTTGACATTTCTGGTGTCACACTCTGCATTCAGCTATTGCTTATGAAAACAAGAGTATTAAGAGTGCAAATCAAATGCAAAATTAAGTATATTTTTTGCTGAAAAGGACTGCATGTCAGTTCTGGAGTGGTGAATTTCTTGTATGGAAGTGGAGGTTTGTTTTTTTCCTGCTAGGTATGGTCCACAGAGGTGTATAATTGATTCAGTCTCTTGTCCTCACAGATTGATTTTAGAATCATGTTTTGAGGACCACCAAAAACATTCTAGAGTTTCTTGTTCCTGCACTGTGTGCAATATCTCCCCAAGACAATTTGTTTACTATAGAGGTGATTATTTGTTCTTTAAGTATGGAATCAGATGCCAGTCTGAGGCCACTGTACTTACTTTTGGAATGAAGGATATTGTTGTGTGCATTTACAGGTATAAATAACAGATTTTTCATCTTTTTTGATGATACTTTTTAAAGGTATTTTTAAAGTTTGTTCTCTAGACAGGAATTGTTTCTATTTTACACATCTGTGTTCTCTACAGTGATTTTAAAGGAACTTTTCATAACCTTTAAGCATACTGAGAAACTTTCTTATGTACAAGTTTATGAACTCATTCCAGCAATCTGTCCTGATCCAGAAACATCATTTCTAGTTTTAATGTGGAGCAAATCCTGTTTATATTTTTATGGTTAAGAAGAGTCTTTAATATCAACTGAATTATAGGCAGGTATTAAGCGGCCAGAGATGTTAAGAATCACTCTTTCAATTCCAGTATACTTGCTTATGCCTTGCCAAGAGTCCCTAGTCCAGACCAAAATATCAGCAAATATAAGAGTTGAAAGTCATCCAAATGGACTGCAGGAAAAAATACAGGTCGGACTGCAGGACTGTAAATAGTGGATCTAAAGCTAGATTAAGTATGGAATTAATGGAGGAATAATTTGACTTTTATTCATCTGTATGAATAACGTTGCTCTGAGTATCTCTGGTGGTGTCACACACTTGTAGATTCGCATCCTCCTGGGGAATGTGGTGATAAAACTGAGCATGTAATTCTTCTGATTGGGATTGTGGTTCCAGGAAGACTAATGGTTATTTGAAGGGGCAGGCAGCTAGCACAACACCATAGCTGTGTTTTAACAAAAAACCCCAATGCATCTCACTCAGGTGCCTGACATTACATCATCTTCACCAGTGCAATGCATCTCCTGCCAATTCACAGTTCAACTGTGTTTCAGAAGGAGGTTACTGTCAGCCCAGTGGTGGTAGCAGACTTGCACATTGAGAAATGATAGCATGAGTCTGGTCTGGAGGAGGTTGATGTCACCAGCCCTCTACGTTGAGGAAATCCCTGGGGATATGGGCTCAATGGTGAATCTCAGGAAAGTTGTTTTTAACCTTATGGGACAGGAATAAACCAGGCAGCAAAAGAACTTGCAAGCTCCCCTCCAGCCTTTGCTTGCTCTTCCATCTGTGATGCCACCCTGCGTTCTGACCCATCTCTCTCTGAATAAGCAACTGCATGCCATGTCGATGTTCCTCTACTTATCCTTACACTACACTAGAGATATGTCCCATTCCTAGTGCCGTGTAGTCCCTCTGTACAGCTAACAGTATAAGATAAAAATAAGATACACCATTCTCTTTCTGTTTGCTGTTCCTAACCCCAAAATAAGGCTGAGCATGCCTGTGGTTGATGTTTTTACATCAGTGGGCAAGCACCTTTTTCACCCAGGAGACCACATTCCACCTGCACCTTTTCAGTGGCATGATTCAATCCAGCTAAACTGGATTGCTTACACAATGCCACGGTTGCACGTACTGTGTCTGCATGTGATTGATTAGAAGAGAAAGATGCTGTTGAAACTGTAGCTGGAATATAGATGCCTAAAATCTAGTACTGAATCACTTTTGAAGACATTGGGATTCTACAGCAGCAATAGTCAATGACGTTGGGCACAGACTTAATCCTAAATCTACCACTTTTTGCTCTACTTGTGGTCTCAGTTTGGGTTGAAGTATACTCTTTCTGATATGACTTACTAACTTTGCAGTACCTTCATGTTTTCTAAACAGGTAAAAGATCAGTTTGTGAGTAATATGTGACTTTAAAACCTTAGCATTGCAGGACCAGCAGTTTCTCTTCTCCTTCAGAACTGGAATAACAGGTACAGGGCTGTGTCAGCTGGTATTCCTGGAAACTTTGGAGGTTCCTTGAAAGATTAGGCAGTCTATCTTTTTTGTGGTCTCTCTGGGATATTGCATTTTTATCTGCTCCTGGAGCTCACCACCTATTTATTTCCATCATGTTTTCCTCCTTTTGCCTTAAAGAGTTTCTGGAAGTGTGCCGTTATCAGCAGGTCTTTGTAATATCATTCCCTCTAATGACATTCCATGTTTTCGTCCTTCGATGCATTGTATGTACCTTCTCCAGAGGGAGCTGGCACAGCTTTAGCAGGGAAGCAAGCTAACTTTTATCCTTTTTTTATACAGCTGCTGACATTTCATATGTGCTTCTCTGTGGACTTAATTGCTCCTTCCATTTGGCCCTGAAAAAGTAGTTGGCCCACCCATTGGATTTAATGATGTCTGTGATTGCTTGTAAGTAAAGTCTCTCTTGGTGGCAGTCATTAGCACTATCAGTTTGACAAGCTGTCATCCCCCATGTAGGTGTCAGTGTGTCTTACAGCAATCCGGAATGTCTGTGTTCTGAACCCACCCTACTGTCTTGCTCAGTGGGACCAGATTTCACAGCAAGTGCCTTGAAATTATCTAGCAATCTTAATTTATTCAAATTCCCATCTTCACTTTCGTCCCCTCTTTAAATTTTACTTCCTAGTTGGAAATACTACTGGTAAGTAAATATTAGCAAATTTTACTTTAGCTGAGATGTTCTGGTGTGATGCTTGATTTCACATCTTTGCTGTGCTCAGCGGAGTCAATAACATGGGCTACAGAATTTGTAATGATACTTACAAACCAGCTTAGAATTTTATTTGTAATGACACCACCAAAAATGAAAGAGCTTGTAACTCACTAGGTTTTAGCATTCACTTCATGAGGTCTCAGCTGCTGTGCTGTTTTCCATACAGACAGAAGACAAATCCAGTTCCCTCTACACCTTGGCTGCAAGTTGGTCACTGGCTCTGACTTTACCTCTGCTCTCGGGGTGTGTGAAATGGTCAAAGGAACATACACCGTGTCCCACTACCTCTTTGGGGAAAAGCTGAAGATAGTAGGGGGATGTCCTAGCAGAGCAGAAGACAAAGCACAAGTCAGCTTCCAGGTTACAGAAAAGTGAAAAGCTACAGAAAAATGAAAATGAAATGAAGTGAAATGAAATGAAACTGTACTTTAGAACTCACAAGCTTTTTAGCTAAGGAGTTCTGATACCTAGCAAGTAACATGTGAGATCAGGGAAGGCACCTACTCTTCACTCAGATCATGTTTTTAGTTATATGCTTAAGCACTAAGATTGCATTCTTAATTATTACAAGTGAAAAATAGAAATCATTTTTGAAGCAGAGGGAGGCCCTAAGTAAATTAAATAATGGATTATGTTGCCCACCTTCTTTGCATTGTCATTTATTTCTCAGCTGCCACTTTGATGTGATGAGCAAATAATACAAGAAAGTCCTACTCCAGAACTTATAATTGGACTAAATATGTGAAATTACATATATATTTGTCTGTATCTTGTATAAAATAAACCAATATTCTTTTGCTGGTGAAGTATGTACCTGGGAAAAATGTGTCTTGTCTAGAAAAAGAAAATGAGAACTTCAGAGATAAAACCGCATTTATGTAGAGATCACAGGAAAAATTGTCACCCTGTTAAAAATGACTGTGGTGTTTTCCACACAGCACTGTATATTAATGGATTATGGACCTAAAAGGCATAACTGGTAGAAGATGTTAGATCTTGTTTAAGGAACTTGTTTGTGTTCACTATAAACTGTTTTGGAAAAGACCCTAGAAATAAGATGGGTATCATAGCTATCTTCTTTAAAATCTTTTAACTAGTTCAAGCTCATGCCTAGTGTCACAAAAATTTATTTCCTGAAATCCTCCTATTGTAAGCATTACTTTAAATAGAATTATGCGGTCATTTAGAAATATTTTATTTAAGCTAACTTTACTTTTGTGTCTTTCTCATGACTTTCGTACTTGCTGCATTACTACAATCTAGTGAAAATCTGAACTTTTTCCCTCTGACTGTTTGAAGTTCTGACAATGGGCCTAATTCTACTTAGAATCTAATTGTTATCACAGTCCTTGCTTACAGGGTAAATTTTGCTTCTGGCTACTCAATATCGTTGCTCTTTTGCAGTTTTTAAATGACTGTGTCTTTTGTGTTGTTAGATGTGTGTGGTTCTGATTGGGTGGTATATTTACCAGTAATAGCACTTTTATTGTTCCATGAAACATTTACAATTGTACTTCTTTCAAAAAGAAACGCTCCTTTTATTTTTCTGAAATCCTCATATTGTCTGACAATTTCCATGCAGTTGATTCTGAAAGGCAGGAACAATAGCAGTGCATGCTTCATAATTTTTAGCTGAAACGAAATCATCGTGGCTGAGAAAAGTAATGAAATTCACTCCTTTCATGGTCATCTCGATTTCCCTGTGAGGATATAATGCTTCCTTTGGATATTAATACCCAGCTGATTTCTGTCATGCAGTTTTGGATTCAGATCCCTGAAGTAACTTGTTAAGCCAGCTAAGAAAACCCTATAAAGGTGATAGTACCATAAGCAAACTTGAGGAGGCAAAAGTTTTTTCCAACCTTTTTTTTTCCTGCATTATTCAAATGTTTGGAGAAAATAATTTATTTCTGTTCCTCAGGAATCTTTTCAGTCCCTGACCTTTCTGCATCTCTCACTCTTCTCACAGGATTCTGAGAAGGAAACAGTGCTGTTTCAGTGAATTAACATGTCTATTTACAAGCTCCATAACCATTCTGCATGTTAAACTTAATGAAGATTTAGCAAATGCCACAGGGATCACTTGATGGATTATCGTGCTAAACAGTAAACAGCATTTGACATGCATTCAGGCAAAAAAGACCTTTTTCTTTTCCCATCCCAGCTGCAAATTTGCCGTGGCAATCCTAATCACCTCCACAGATTAACGTTGCTTTACCAGAGTTGTCCCCAGAGTCCATCTACTACTCAGGCAGATTATCTGCCAAGTCAGAGATCCAGTCTTTGCACTGTGTCTTGCTGCTGTTGGTGACATACATATGCAGTACTGCTACCATGCTTATAGTACTCAGAAGAGGAAGGCAATTCATACTGTCGGTCTTTTCACATTGTGTTTTTGTAAATTTTTTTGTAATTTTTTGTAGTTTCTTGATCCTTGGTCCTCTGAGGTTTTACCACCCAAGGTACAGTTACTACCCGCTGTACTACCCACTGCTACCACCCACTGTACATTAAGGAGTATATGGGAGTATCTGCTGACCTGATACAACTTTTTTTCTCTGTTGTAACTGCTCCAGGGCGGGGCTCTGTGCTTTACTTTGTATTATTTTTATGATCGTTGCATGTTTGTGTTTATATTTCCATATTTTTTTGATCCTTATGTTTCCTGTTAGGAGTGAATCTTTTAATTAAATAGAAAAAATTATCCACCCTGGCTCAACTAGGAAGTTTTCAGGGAGCTGCCCTTTTGTGGGAGAAGGACTGTGCTGGATACAGGTCATTGCAGCTCAGATGGCTCTGTCATTCAGGCCTACCATCACCGTAGCATGTGATTGTGCTCGCTCCACATGGGAAGCCTCACAGTGCTCAGCTTGGAGGATGACTCCTCTCCATCACCCACCTCTCTTCTGTTTGCTTTGACACAGAAGACCCTACTCCAAAGGTGATGTGGGAAGGTAAAAGGAGAAATCGTTTCTGTTTCCCTATCTTCTGCTTAACCTCTTGCTTCCTGTTTTTTCCCTGTACTTACTCAACTTTAGACAAAATTCCTGCTCGAGTTCCCTAGTCACATTCTTCTACATCTATTTCCTTACAATATGTGCTTTCCTGTATTCAAAATGCATATTTTCCTGTTGAGTTTTCATAATGAGTTAATTCCCATAGAGAGAAATTATGGCAATGATATTCTTTCTCAGTGGAAATTTTCATGTCAGCAGATCCAACATTTCATACTGTGGGATGGGTTAAGAGGAGGGGGTTAATGCTTAAAAAGAACTGAAGAGACTCTGAATCCATGTGAAATTACTGGAATGCATTAAAAGTTGCCAAATCTGTATGCTTTTATACCCTGTGTTTTAGAATAATGCTTTAAAATACAAAAGCTTTCTTGCATGTGGCCATCTTTTTCTCTTTCGGTATGTATCTCAAAGTACTTCAAACATTATTTTACAGTTTCAAGGTAATTTTTTGTTTGCTTGTTTGTTTGTTTTGTTTTGTTTTGATTCACAGAGACCTTCTTGAAAGTCTGTTTCTTGAACTGCTAAGAATTCAAACTGAAAATTCTGGCCATCATATTAAGAAGAGATTCCTTCACATCCTTATCTCATGTGTTTTAACTTTCACATGGTACCCATTGTCAACAAAGTGTGAGGTATTTTTCTTCTCTAGAAATAACAAAAGTACAAAACCGGTAATATAATCTATACAGAAGTATATATATGCATGTGCATATAAAAACAACTGTCTTATTTCACCAAATCAGGAACTTTTGTTTTCTCTGGATATGATCTTCAGAATTTAAGTACATGATCAAATTTATTTTACCTGCATCTTTTGCAGAATGTCCAGCAGTTTCAATTGAACTAATTTTAAAGAAAATATTGGTTAAAAGCTATAGTTTGATGACCCATTAAATATAGGGTTTAGGTTATAAAACCTTCTAGGTATGACAGAATAATGTTTTGAGGCTGGAGTATTATGAGCTTGTCTTGATCTCCCTTTAGGTTTGTAACACTGCTAACAGCTAAGATTTTACACGTCAATATTGGTGCACTTGTTTTTGTGGATCTTATCTCATGCAAGGATGATAGTGATGTAATTCTAGTATGGTTAGTTCTGAGTCTCACCACTGTAAAATCAGAATCAGGCTCACTTTTTGATCTCAGGCAATCTTTCTTAAGCATTTATCACAAAACTACTTTTTTCCTTGTGTGGTATTTCCACCTTTTCTCTGACACAAACTAATGTGTATATTACATGGTTGTCTATTCTTAAATATTATTAATAGCTGTTTATCAACTGCTAAAAGCTGCATGCTGAGCCATAAATAAAAGCCTGGCACATTATTATTGCTGTAAAGAAATAAGCAGCTGGAAGTCGTAAGCTAAATGCTTTTGGAGAAAAATAGCTGCTTACTGGTTATTGTACTGGTTACTGGTACATTACTACAAAAAGCTCCACGTAGTTTTATTCATTCGAAGATAAACACCAGATTCTGAGAAACTCTAAGGTTCTGTAGATACAAATGATCTCTTTATCTGGAAAGTTATTTCCAGCTGCTACTGCTACTTTATATTATTTTCTAGTAAATTGTTTTGTGGCAGCTAGGGCTAGTTTGTCCTTGGATGCTCAGTGATTTGGGGGTAAAATCTCTCCTTATTACTTTGGTCAGCAGAATGAAGGCTAGAACTTCATAGAAGTGTGATATTTCCTGTGAGCAAAAGAGCGGAGTAATGCACGAGATGGAAAAGGGCTTGTCTCCTATCTCCCTTTTTGGCTGGCAAAAGTAACACTCTGGGCATGCAGGTGCAAGGTGAGAAAGAAAGTGTCAGCTGTGCACCACCCAGAAGTGTGAAATAATCTATTTCCTTTTTCCAGGCAAAAGGAGGAAAGATATGCCCTTCTCAGAGCTACCAAACTCTTCGGTATCTCCTTGTAGGCATGTGGAGAAAGATGGTACTTTTCTATTTTATTCCTTGGACTGCCTACTAGAAAAGTCTAACCTACAATTAACTTGATATTTATTTCTCAAGTAGATATTTATTCTGGTTTTGTGATTGGATTCCTAGTGTCAGAATAAGAATGTGGGAGAAGGAGGCTTTTCTGCGCTTCTCTTCTGTGGCAGCTCCGCAAGACTGTGATGTTCAACAGAATTGGATGTGCAGCATGAGGAAAGCCCCTCAGGGAAGATGTGTCTGCAAGACTGAAAAACAATGCAGAAGGTACACTTGCTTCCAAATACACGTAGGAGAGTAAATCTGCACTCTGTTTTTCCTAGGAGCTCCATTTCGTTGCTAGTGGCATTTCCAGTACTTGGATTATTCAACATTTGCTCACTGGAGTACTAATGGGAATGGCAGCCCCACAGCCCTCTGTTCATTGTGGCTTGTGGTCAGAGCTCAACAGATCGCTTTGCTTTGAGGCAAACAGCCACGACTCCAGAAAATATTACCTTTCAAAGTTACTTCACACGGCTATGCCTCTTAGAACAATCGAATGCCTAGGTGAAACCTCACAAGGTTAAAAAAAAAGAAATGTTGGAGTTGCACTGTTGGGTATTGTAAGTGAATTCAGAAATCATTTTAATAAAGGGCTTGTGCGATTTATTTCCTTACGTTTCTAAGAAGCCTTCAGCCTCAAAGTTCAGATCAAATGTTACGCCATAAAGCTAATCAAAATCATATCTCTATTCACCTTCATTTCAATATTAAATTATTGCTTTTTAAACAAACATCTTCAGCGTTCCTCCCACCGCTCCCCCAAAAAGGTGCTGTTATTTCACTCATATCTCGTATAACACATACCACTCATCACACACCCCTAACAGGCCTTCCCACGAGTCATGTCCAGCACCTCACATTAGTGGCATTTGGCATGTTCAGCACCAGTCTGCCCTACTCTCATCTGGTATACCCAGCGCCACAGTAACAGGCCACGAGGGACGTGCTGAGTTTGCAAGGCCTCGGGACTGAAGTTTGCCAGCTTTGCTTTGCCTGAACCTTTCTCTGAACTGCCTGCAGCTTTGGTTTACTTGTTTTCTCTGTAACAACAATTTTGTAATTGGCCAGGTGCCTGTGGTTGATCTATTTCGCTACTGCTTGTCTTCATATGGTACCGCCATGGTTTTGTGACTCTAACATAGTGATGCAATACTGAACGCTACAGGCCTGGTGTCATGACAGAGGCCTTGAAGTGGGGGCAGAGGATGCCACGCAGGGGAGCGCACAGAGGGGATGGTAGGGTTGGCACTGGGGACCACACAGCTGTAAAAGATGACAAATGGTCAGCTTAAAGAAATGCAGACCTGGACAAAACTGGTTTGGGGGGGTAACAAAGAGAACAAAGAAATAGTAATAGAACCTGACATATGTGAAAGGCACTATAAATACTAAATTTAGATGTAACATGGAGCTGCAGGTCATTGAGGAGAGAGCAAGGTGTGAAAGTATAACGCAACTTAGCAAACACATAGAAAGGAACCCAAGTGGGTCCAAAAGTGGGGAAGAAATCATCAACATGAACATCATATTCTTCCCAGTGTAGGGCTCCAGGTGCTGACAACTCACCGCTGCCAACAGCAGAGTTAAACCACCAACCTTAGTACACAGAGAGGTAGAAACTGAGTATGCATATTGCAATTTTAACTGTATTATGATATTATAGTATAGTATAGTCTAGTGTAGTATATATTATTAAATGATTAAATTATTATCATCATCATCATCATCATTATCATTATTATTTAAAATTAACCTTTTTCTGCATGGACATTTTCCTTCTGTTTCTGTAATAATTAGATTCTTGGATTAGGCAGTTGAGGATTCTGCCACTGAGGCAGGTCTATTCCCTGGTCTGTAATGCAACACAAGCTTCATGACTGGGCAGCTGGGTGACACAAGGCAGGGCATGGAAATTATTGATTGGATAACCATTCCTTAACACATCAGCTGGCTTGGTGAGATGTGGTAGACTTTCCACGGCACAAGAGGTAATCTAGAGTCTTGGTGTGGAGCACCAGATTTATGCCATGTATATAAGGCAGCACAGAAGAAATGAAACAAACTGTGCTGAGCTTAGGCCAGTTTAAGGCACTTATGTCCAGTTGGATCCCACCAAAATTTGTGAGAAGTCAAAACTAAGTTGATAATCTGTTATCAAACATCTTCCTTCTGCTATATATCTTCAGTAATGATTGCCACCCTACTTGTATTATTTTCCTCTCCAGCATGGAAAATCAGTTTTGTTTCAATCTTTCTTAGCAGCAGACAAAATTTATTTTTTTTAATTTTTTAGAGAGATCTATTTCTTATGTCGTAAAAACAATCTGCACTAAAATGACAACCTCTGAACTCCAGTCTCTGTTTCAACACTGTCAGTGCTGCCCAGAATAGACCAGAACATTACTACTAATCAAAAAATTTGGCTTACTTTTTCTTTTAGCATCCTGCTAAAGCTGATGTGACTGTGATTGAAACAATGGCAAGTAATTTGCAGCTTTTTCAAAAGCAAAAAAAGTGAAAACCTAATATATTGTTGGGCAAAAAATAATACTTAAAGAAAAATAAAGCTGCAGTAATGGATGAACACTGACTAAATGCTAAAAATAAATTAAAAGAAAAGAAGAAGGATGGTCTAATTAAGACAAAAGGGAATGAAAACTTCCCTCTGTGCTCCATCCAGCCCACACAGGTTCCCTGAATGCCTACAGAATCTGTTGACTTTGCGATTCCCTCCTGTGTAAAGTCAAGACAGCTGTTTAATAATAAAAGACAGATTAGATAGAGTCTTGCTTAGGGAACTCAGGGCTGGTTTTTGGTTGTGGGGCTATGGATTTTAATGATACTCACAGTCAGTAATGATAATAAAAATGCTTCCCATAATTAAGAAGTCCAGTTGGGATGTACCTTGTTAACCCTCATCATTTTTTTCCCAAGGAAACTAAGTACAGATGGTATAAAACACCTAATACAGTAAAAGGGCATGCAGTTTATCAGTCTCTCTTTGTCCCTGGAACAGACGTGTCGTCATGTTTTATTTTAATGTTAAAAGCATTCTACTGTAATCCTCAGCTTCTCTCTTTCTCCCTGCTGAAATGAATAAATTCACTACCAAGTCAGACATACCTACTGGTCCTGAAGAGCAGTTCATAAGGAAATGAAATCATAAATGAAATCATTTGTAATATAGAAAGAATATCAATCTTGATAATACCAGTGATCTCATGTTTCTCTCTAAAATGAGGCAAATATCAGGTTAGATGATCCAGGTCACATCTGACCTTGTTAACAAAAAACGTTCTTCAAACTCTAAAAAGTGTTAGTAAACTCATATTACAATAGTTAAGTATCTAAATGATGACACACCGTGATATAAATAAATCGGTCCTCAATCTTGGATAAACGTTTTTGCAGTGTTTTAACAGCATTCACTACTTATGCTTTCTAATTGCACAACCTCTTACGGTTATGAAAATCTAACAAAATATACAGCAGTTGCATGAGTTTTCAACAACAAAATATTGGATAAATTTTTTGTTGTTAATAACCTAAGCAAATGCAAAAAAGAGGTGAGCAGGTTAATACCGCAGTTCCAATTTTTGATATTCATTAGTTGCACACCAATTGTTTCCAAAAGGCATCAGGCATGCGGTGCAGCGTAAAAGACTTGCTGCTTGTACTGCTAACCAAAACTACTATCAATCACCCATACCGAAACTTAGCAAGAAAAAAAAACAAGAAAAAACCCAAACAGATTTGGGATCTTCTATTTTAATAAAATAGTAATACATTGGTGTACAGAATATTGTGACCTTTATGGCCTTATAAAAAAAAAAAAAAAGTCACTCTTCTTCCTCTTACTAATTATTTCAATGGAGGAATCAGTATGTAACAGTGCAAGATTTAAAGTATGTCCAGATTATCAAAAATGGCAGAGTGCTGGCAGAGAATATTGGCTCTGGAGGATTACTTAGCACTAAGAAATGGACGGCCAAGAAATTCTGAGAATCAACTGGAGTGAAATGCATTTGTTTGACAAGCCAACACAAAAGTCTCTCTCTCCAGGGAAAGATAACACAAGAATTTCCAGAATGCAATATAGTAAATAATAAGGGGTTAAAGCATATAAAAGTAACAACTATTTGTGCTTATAAGCATGAGAAAGCTTCCAAAGCAAAAAATGGTGAGTTGAGAATTTTCAAAGGAAAGACACTGCTGAACAATCAGTAGAATTTTTAGAAAGGCTCAGATATTCTGCAGATATTGTGAACATTCACCATCACATTCAATGACTTAATGGAAAATTTCCATATTCAGTCAAGTTGCTGGGTACAAACTTGTTGATCTTGTGTCTTTGTAGTCTAGTGAGATAAGTGCTTGTATTACAGTCCTTCAGTATGTATTGTGCACGCTATTTCTTAGTCTGCACGAGCTTCTTACAAACTGTTTTTCTTTCTAACAGCCATGTGCACAGCATCTGTGACATCATCACAAGCCTCTCACAAATCAGCCCTGGGGGGAAGGCGAGAAAGAAAGTTACGGTCAGAAAGGGTGAGATCAATCCAACTTAACTTTAAATATCTAAAAATTAGACATCAAAGTCTGAACTAACTGCCCTAGGTTGCCTTTATAGTCAGTGGACTGAAATACCTGTTGTAAGAAGGTGAGTCATCCACAAAAATAGCATCTGAAATAAATCAAATGACTCAGCTCTGTATGTACCCATTTCTCTCAGCTGACTGACAGGAAGTGTTGAGTGACTAGTTTAAATTTAGGTATCTCCCTTTTAAATAACTGAACTAAAGTAGTTGTATTCCAGTGTTGTCTTTATGGAAATAGGTTAAAGAGGTCCACCCAAGCTATATGCAGATTGTTGTTCCACTTGCATAAGCCAGTATCTCATTCACAGTGCTTCAATTTAGCCGTAGTCATCACTAGCTCTTTTTATTTTACGTTACGGTTCAAAGATAAAGATAACATTTTGTTTCAAGCTCATTTAGCTATTAAAAGGCTAATAGAAAGCATAACGGAAATTGCATTGTATGTGTCAGAAGCTGCTTCACCTGTCTTTAATTTTAAAATCACACCTATGCTACATTTCTGTGGAGTAAAAACCTAGGTATGAAAGCACCTGAGAATAAGAAATAATCATGGCTTGGCTTTGAAATTCCAGGCTAGACTCCAAAAAAATACAAATAAATGCATGAATTCAAAGATATCAGAAAAAGCATATATTTTCTTATCTTGTATAACCCTTACTGATAGAACAGATACTAATGTTTCAGTGGCAATGAAAAAGGAATAATGAAAAACATTTAGTTATTTATTTTGTATCTTAGCATGGCTGTTTGACATCATGAAAGAGAATATCTCACTCTTAATATAAGGATTAACAATAACAAGGATTCAAAAGAAATTAACACAAAAAGTTCTCTTAATCCATTAGTCTTGTTCTTTTGTGTTCTGGATACTAGTTTTGTGTCAAAGCCTTCCTTGGAAATCCTTTCTCTTTTTCTCTTAGTTCCAATGTTACATGAAAACATCCGAGCCAGGCTAGCTTTACTTTCCTCCCCACTTAAAAACTCATAGTAGTTTATCTATTTCAGGTTTGTTTGGAGAAATATAAGAAGCATTACCCTGTCAACATACTGACTCATCATCTTTGTATCAGATTTCCATGTGCTAATGTTTCCATATGAAACCATTGACGGAATTGCTTTGAAAGTGCTTGTGCACATGAACCTTTTGGAAATGTAAATCTAATGTGGCAGGTTGGCATGAAACTGACAAAAAAAATTATCAAGGTTTACATTTGCAATATATAGTGATACTACTCTGCTGTGAATATAGACTGATCCTTTGCAGTTTTTCTGTGCTGTGAAGTGTAGATAAGAACTCCACAGCCACTGCTGTAATTGCCCCGTAACAAATACTCATGCAGCGACTTGCTAATGTAGATCCTGTGTTTCTGCATGACTTTTGTCCTTCAGCATGTTAGCCAATAAATTTTTCCTAGCACGTGTAAGCAGAACATGTTATAGATAGAGATTTTTCTTTTTATTAGTTTCCATTTTGACTTAATACTATGTACTACTGTTGACTTCTGCAGCTTGATTATCTATTTTATACTTACGAATAAAATATTTTTCTTACTTTTAATTCATAAAGATGGAACAAGCATGACGTGCTAATAATGATGTAGTAAATTTGCTTACCACATTTATACTGCAGTTGTGTTGCTTCATAATTAGATGCATGTGTACAAAAAATATGAATGTAAAGAAGGAAAAAAAAGTGTAAGCCATTATTATGAGATTTGTTTAGTTTTACATTCATATTATATATTTCAGTATGGTTTTCTTACTGTGATTCTGTAAGCTACTTAAATGTTAAGTATTTCAATACTTACATACACCCCTTTGAGGATGAAAGCTCAGGTCTGTTTCTTTTCTTTCTCCTCGGGGAAAGCTAATCTGGTTAGCTATGCAAGCACATTTATTATGTTTAAATTTATTTTCGTAAGTTAAAATGTATCAGATTTTCCTAGTGTGTTTTTTCCTATGGTGATCCTTCAGCTGCAATTGGATTTTGAAGTATTTAAGTTCTGTGTATGTGCATTTAGATTAGCAATATTTATTCAAATACTTTGCTTCCAATTTTCTGTTCAGTAATGGTTAGACTTCTCTTGCCATAAGCATATATACATATATGTTTTTTTTTTTCCTTTGTATGCTTTTCATACATGTAGCATAATATAATTTCTTTAATTCCACATGGCACAAAAAGCTTTTAAATTGCAAAGGAAAACCAGAAAGGTGAAGCACGTGCATACAGAATGGAGAGCCCAAGAAGCCTTTAAGTGAACCCGAGGTTTTATGCTGTCCTTCTGAACTGCTGTGCATTTACCATTGTAAAGATTACAGAAGAATTTCACTGTGGATATGCAGAATAGTGAATGTACATCAAAAGTTGATTCTAGTCCTAAAGATATTACCAGTGGAATTGGAGTCATCATTTTAAGCATAGAGAATTGTGTTGGAATCTATATCTTTAAAAATAGACTGGTGTTTTTAAGTACATCTCTATTGTACTTTCAAAACGCATGACATTGATTTATAAATCAAAATGAATTTGCTCAGGGGATGGTGGAGAGAGGGGGAAGCACAGCGTGTATGAGTACCATTTTGATACTGAATCTTAATTTTTAACCTGTTAATTGAATAATTCTGCAGCCTAAACAAGACCTGTTGTAGTTCCCTTGTTTTACATTCTGTCGAGAATTCAGATTGGGACAAAAAAATAAACCCCTGGAGTTTGAAAGTGAAATGTTCAAAAAGCTTGTTGTGAGGTTGGGATGCTGGAAAAAGTTACTGCAATTCTCAGTGAGGTAGTTGTTTCCAATACTGCTATAACTATCTATAAATAGAAACCTTTGCCCTTAGATACCAGGAACTACAGTAGCTCTGTAAAAAGGAAATAGAGGAACTAAAAATTCACCATGGTATCTGACAAGCTGTTTTTTCCTTTCCTAGTAGAGAGAAATGCTTTCCTCTCCAATATGGATGAACACAGAGGCCAGGCACTTGCAGAGCTCAAAAAAAGTCAGTATACCACTGAGTTAATTATATAGGAGTTCAGCTGCTTTGTTAAAATGTTCAGCATTTGTAATCCATGTCATCTTAGAGAATTTGTGCCCAATGCTGGGTACAACAACTTTTGGAAAATTATTAATATATTTTGTATATAGGTTTTTTGCTTTGAAAGTAAATGGGAAGAGCATTAAGCATAGAACTAAAGTGGTAACAAGTACAAACACAATGCTAACATCTACCTAGTAATCATCTCTACTCCAGTAGAAATCCAGAGAAGGATTCCTCATTAAATTAGCCCCAGTCTTTTAAGGGAGGATCTTACTTATCGTTTCATTAGTGTACCTGATGCTGTTATACTTGTTTATGGAAAATATATGTATATATAGTTATATGCATGTATATATCACACTTGCACATACAGGTCTCCAAGGTCCACTTGATATGTAAATATTAAGACTAATTTGAATCAGTTACAGAGAAACTTATTTTAGGTTTTAAGATTGCTTTCTCAGTATGGTGTGAGTTCCATGTCATAGGGAGGATATTTTTTTTATTATTTTATTATCCATAGTAAAATATATACTGCATATTTTAATTATATTAATCTCAGAGTAGTTAATCTCACTGGAATGAAAAGAGTGTAGGTGCACCAAGACAATGATTGTTCTTTCTGTACAGTGATAAGTGTTAGAAGTGCTATAAGTTCATTCTCTAATGAGCCTGGTTCAATTAATATTGCCACCTCCATTAAAATAAAAGGCAGGAGTTATGAGTGCACTAAATATTAGAAATCTGATTCAGGGCTCTAGATCTTCCTTTCAATTGCTCAGACTCAACTCATTAGATTCTGTCCAAAACTCATCAGGTGGCTATTGTTGCATCTTAAATTTAAAACCTTTAAACACTTTTATGAATATAAGGTCATTCAGAATGGGACAAGAGAGAGATTTAAAGCAAGCTCTATATTAGAGAGATTATATCGTTGAAATAGATCCGAACAATTTATTTTAAGTGCTTTCTATAAATCAACACATATTCCACTGGGAGGAAATATTATGTAAATGTAACAGTGGCTCCCGACTCCTGGTCTCCAAGGACATTAACCAAGCTTCTCTGTAACATCTGTTTACCAAATTCCCTGTGTAAAGGTCTGGTTAGAAAATACTCTTCACAGACAGAATCTTCTAATCTAGTTTGTACTCACCATTTCTATCAGCTCATTGTAGAGCTTAGGAAACCAATTTTCAGAGAAAAAAAGAGCTTTTGAGGGATATTGTAGACTCATTTTCAAAATGCCATGGTTTTGAAAGACTTCGTTGTCACCCAAAATGTATTCCACACTAAAATATGTAGCTGAAGGTGACCAGAATGCTTAAGTTCAAAGGTAGTCTTATTACTGTCATCACCCAGTGTTGCTATTGCAATGCACACAAAAGTCCTGGTAATCCATTAAGAGTTGCTCTCGGGTACACCAAACCAACAAAGACTGGTCTTTCCTGTAACACTATACTAAGTACTTTAGAAATTATTAGTATTACTCAGGTGGTCCTTACAAATCCCAGTCCCTTTTAATAAGCCTCTGTACCCACTTTTAGGTATCAAAATAGAGTCTGTCTGTGCTTAATCAGTCTCTGCTATAGCACCATCTAGTTAACTGCCATTCAGACTTAGCTGCAACTGTAGATGTCATCATTCCGACATTGGGTCTGGCACTAAGTGATTTAAGTTGATCCACCTAAAACCTCTTTTCTCAGTTTCTTGTGCAATGGCTGTGAAAAGGCAAGTGAATGAAGCAGTCATCTAGCCCAATTTAGGAGTTTACAATGGAAAGTGGGAAATTCAGACTTGCTAGGCTGCACATTCAATTAACCAGCCGTCAGGTGAGTGAGAGGTATCAAAGGAATTAAAGCCTCAGGACACCAGGCATCTTCATGGCAACATACAGTCAGAGACAGATACTCATTCTCCCCAAAGCAGGCACAAACATCTGATGCTTGAGCTACTTGTAGAGAATCAGCATCAGGACCACCAGTAAAGGCTTTCCCCACTGAAAACAAATCCCTGTCTCTGTGCACATTGACCCTGGTGTCTGAGAATGCTTCTGCATACGCCTAGCCCAGACAAATCACTGTCTCGGCTCATCCCTGCATTTAAACACAAGGAAGAGCTCAGACAGAAAGCTCACATCTTCACAGTGCAAGACCAATAATTCCTGGGCAGGGAGAGTGTGTTAGCATGGACAACAGCATCACTGAATGCACATGGCGTGCACATGGTCATCCCAGGTGATGTTTTAGGAAACTTCAAAGCTGTGTTGTGTCTTCTGTAACTATATACTTTCAACCTGATAAAGCATGTTATGCTCCTCCCTGCTTCTCACTGAAATAAAGCCATCCTGGGTGGTGGCACCGTGAGTACCTTATTGGGTAAGATCACAGGTACCTTGGGGACCTGCTCATGCACAAATATATGAGAGCTTCCAGGCACCTCTGAAGAAAATCCGACCCATTGCTAAGAAAATCATTTGTTAAGATGCTGGCTCATTCCATCTGCATTTTGTTTTGCATATAATTAACATTTTATTATGTTTAAAAAAAAAAAGCAACTGTAGGGATATTTCTCAGTATGCAAATTGTACAGATCAGGGTTTAAAAAACCTGACTCCTTCATGCTTCACAACAAGATTCTCCTGAATATTTTATTTTCTTAAGTCTTTATTTCTTTGCCTCTCACCATAGAATGATATCACAACCTAAGAAAAAAAAGAATTTTTCCTTGAGTTAATCAATTAACAACAGGGACTTAACATGTACTTTTTTATTTACAAAACTTCTGTAGCAAAACAGTTTAACAGCTGGAATTTTTTACTTCATTCTGAATATTCAGGCTAGAAAAAGTTTTAAGCATTATAATAAAGGTAAAATACTGAGGTACAAAAACCAGTGCTTGTTCACTCTAACCGACAGCATAGTTATACTAGAATAGTATGAGTCCTGTTTGAACTTTGACCTAAGGGATTTTTGCTGTCATTAATGTTTGCTGCTTCTCTAACTAAAATGTAATATCTATCAATAATACTTTGTTTACACACAAAAATATTGATTGCAATCACTAGAAATCAACTTAAGATGCTAGTCTTGTCTTCCTTCCCTGCAGCTCTGTGTATCTGTATCTTTTGTGATTGATTTTCAAGTCCTCCTTCCACGGTTAAAATTACTCAAAATTGCCTTTGAAGTATGTCATACATTTTTCACATAGGTTAGTTCTTTGATTCATACCAGCACATTTCACAAATTTTGGGGGTATTAGTACTACATGAATTTTTAATTGCACACCTTCTAGTGTAAATATTTATCTAAGTAATAGCTCTATTCCTAGATTTTAAAAGAATGGCAAGATAAAAAAATAATTATTTATGCTAGCATAGGGTTATGCTTTTCTTAATAGCTCAGACTACAAAGTTGTTTATCATCATACATAGATTATAATTTGTTCTATATGTTTTAGCTATGGTAGATATGGTAGAAGAGTCTACCTATTTTGTTGAGAAAGTAAGAATCGCAAAGTCTGTTTCATGTAAAATGTAGGAAGCGAACAAAAATTATGGGAAATAGAGCAGAAAAAGTTATTTTCTTTAGATATATTATTTCTCTAACCTAATTGTAGGTTATGTAAACCTTGATGCAAGTTTATAAGAGCAGCCATTTTCATACACAATTTGGAAAACTTTGGAAAATGTAAAAGTACTGAGCATCAATGTACCATGGTAAGGCATAAAGATATCTGGGAAGCTTCAGAATGGATATAATTGATTACTGTCTGTATTCAGCCTAGTTAGAGTTGGAACTTCTATATATATATGCTAATGAGCCAACAATAAACTTATAAAGGCAGAAATGGAATACGCTTCATATAAAAGCAAATATTTAGTGATTCAAACGCATTATTTTCTACATTGAGGAAACAGAATTACAATAGTATTTGATTTATAAGCACTACAATATTCTAAATTATTTGAAAACAATTACAGGTATATATGAAGCAGGTGAAGAAGATTTATGAAGATAGAAATAAACTTTAATCTAGAATTAAAAACTTCCAAATTAATTATATGATCTTGATTAAAGTATATATAGTTTTAGTCCTCTGGTTTAAGTTTAGGGACTTTTTTAAAAGTTTATTTTAATATTTTAAAAATAAATGAATTGAATTAAAGTTGGTATTAAATGGTTAGTATTTATGTTATAAGTGCATCCACCTATTAGTGAGTTTGTCCAATGTTTTCCAGTATAAGAATCTGTTAATCAATATTTTCAAGCTATGTATTTATCTGATCATGGATCTTTCTGGTACATTTCCATAAACATTGCAGCCATCTCAAAGATTAAAACTCAGAGAAATCTTGTTTTCTTTACTTATTAAAATAAATTAAATCTACTATTACCTTCACATTCAGAATAGGAACTTGAAAGTAGAAAGACACCTGACATCTGTGTCAGGACTTGAGCCATTCATGCTTCCCACAAAAATCCATATTCATGCTTCCCACCAAAAAAAAGAAGAAAAATATAACATTTTGGAAACTGGGAAAAAAAAAGTTTTATTGGGGTGAGTAGGTATTCTGCACAACTGAGAATTGAAGAGTGTATTTTATTTTCTAGAGCATGGAAAACTGAAAAAAATTTGTTTGATAGTTCACATGAAATTTAAACCAAATTATGAGCTGTGCAACCAGTCTTTTATGTTTGCTTCCCATCAGCTTTTTAGTCATCAAGTTTTATTTCTAATTTTAACTTTGCATGCTCAAGCTCTCACAGCAGAGGTGACAACATTGCGTGAGTGATGGGTTCTTTGCATTGAAGAGAGATAATTTCTCCCTTTCCCTCAAGCCCCGAAAACAAAACAAAACAAAACAAACAACAAATCAAGAACAGATTGTGCAAATTTACTCATGCCTTTGCATGGCAATTAAGTGAGCCACACAGGGAGGGGTTTGATTTTCCCAATTTTGTTGTTTCTGAATGAGATGTGTAAAAGTTTAATGTCACCAGTGAACACAGCCAACAAAATTTGAAATAATCTTCCTTTTTAAATAGTAATGTGAAATGAAGGAATGTTTGTAATAATCTGTGCTTTCTTCACTCCATTTTCTGAAGCCTCTCCCTCAAGTGTTATTTTCTCAGGAAAGATTGTCCGTCTTCGTTTTTTCTTTAAACATTTATTTTCATTATAGAATTGAGTTCACCCACTCACTCAAATCACAGAAACTATACACTGTAATATCTCAATGAATTTTGAATTTTAAATGGTCAGCATAAAATATGAATATTTAATGAGCAAATGAATATTAAAAAAAGCTCATCAAAACTGTATACAAATACATCATAGAAAATGGTAATATATCTATGAGAAAAAAAAAAATACAGGCTAAATTCACTAAGTTATTCACTGCAAAATATTTGCTCAACTTCATTGTGACTTTTCTCTTAAAAAACCCAGAGGGTTGTTCTCTTTTTTAGAGATACAGTTATGTCCTCCATTAAAGTTCTTGGCTAAGTGTAGAAAGTATTCAGTTATTGAAAATTTTGACAGTGGAAAATCAACTGCACAAGCGCCATACTAGATAAAGGGACAATATTGTATAAATTGGCACTCGGTCTTAAATATTCATCTTCTAGCAAGTTTTGAAACTACTAGATGCACCTTGGGCTTGGAAATATGGATTTCCTCTAAATACTAAACTGATTGTCATATAGTGGATGCTTACTAATGAGTAAGAAAAATCCCCCAAGGGTTATTGCCATAGAATTATGAGAGTCACGTATTCAATCTTACAGCTTGTTAGTCATTCACCTGACGTCAAGACTTTGAATCAGAAATTCTGTGCAACAGTCCATCAATCCATTTTTATGCACTTATGTCATGTCTTTATTCTGAAGAGAGAAGATGGTCAATTTGACTTTGAAATACAGGCTAACACAATCTCCAGTTTTGTGTATAACTAATTATTTACAAATTCCACTTCAAATATCAGAAAATCAGTCAATTTAGTTTGAATTAGACCTTGGTGTATATAAACACATTTTTCTACAGTTAAACTAATGTTATGTTCCTAATTCTTATGATCTCATACAGTATCAAATATTTATGCTGGTACTGGGCAGGAGCATCCAAGAGTAAATCACAAGCCATGAAATTAGTTTAACTGGTGATTTTAAAGCCTTGTTTGCTCATCATGCCACATCTATATGATTTTTTACTACAGTGAGCACAAAAAGTGAGAAAAAGGAAAAGGTCAAGTCACGCTAAACACTGGAAGTTCAGAACCACAATAAGTCTTTCAAAAAGTCCTGTGAAAGGAGGAGCTGACAGTGCAGAAACCGATGTGTTATGCAGCTGTACAAAATGAACCCACAGTTGTATTTTTTATTTGCAAGTAGCAACTTTTGTTCATACTGATTTTGGAAATCCATAGTGAAGCAATATTAATCCAGTTACATGAAGTTAAGAAAGAGGAATCTGAGACATTTTTCTTCTGTCATTGATGAATATTTTAAACCTCACTGAAGTGGAGCATCATAAAATCATTAACGATCTTAAGCAATTAATGACCAATTACATTAACATACGTTAACAATAACCTTCTGACATTGAGCTACTTGGAAAACTCTTTGACAGCAGTCGCAACTAATTTTCACTCTTCATCAGCATTCAGAGATGAAGAGCACAGTGCGTGTTTAGAAGACAGCAACTGGAGGGTTTGGGGGGACATTCCTGAACAGAGCAGTTTAGACTGTTACTTTATTTTTCCCTAGGGAAATTATTCTGTCAAATGCTGGCAAAAAGTTGTGCGATAGTCTGTGAATATAATGACCTAAGAGAGCTGTACTTAGTGAAATTTAAGAGGAAGTCTCACCTTTAGGCTTTTTATAACTTCTAAGTTGAAAAAATGTTGACTTTATAACAGCAAAGGCCCTATTTCATTTGTCAAGAAAATACATTAAAGACTATACACAGAAGCTACATTGAAGTATAATGGATCAATTCCCAAATGCTAGTAATAAAAATGTAAATAAATAGATGCTAAATGTCTTCAAAATACATCTGAATGTTTAGAGTAGAGACACCAGTGTGCTTAAATCTATTTTTTTAAGTGCCATCACTAGACTGAAGACAGGAAAATATCAAATGAGATATGAACACAGTAAAGAAATTCTTACAAGGGAAATAATGGGCCTGTGGGAGGTTGCTTATGACATGGATAGTTTTGTGTGTTTGTTTAACAAGAGAAGAGGTAGTTAGCAGGAATTATCTACAATAAGAACACCTGCAAGAGTTTAATTTCTGGAAAAGTCAAAAGGAGGCTCTCCAGTGAGAGAGTCGAAATAGTAAAAGGAAATTATTGTATTGTTACCTTCGTTCCTCCAGATCCTTTTTGAGCTATTAAAGAGGAGTTTTGACTATTGAACCAGCAAGTTGCTCAGTCATCTGTAGGAATAGTAGAAACAATAAACCAGCTATGACAGGTACAACAACTATATCAGTATAATTTTAACTGGTTTAATGGTAGTTTGTATGCAATATATCTGTCTAATTATTGAGCAATCAGACATTGGCTCAAGTTTCAAGCACAATTTTAGAAAACTAAGTATAAAAAGGATGTTTACATATATACATACATATACACACACACATACACATAATCATGCTCACTGTGTTAAAAATTGGCATAGATGTGGCATTTGAGCAGGAAAGGCTTCAAATTACCAGTTAAACTATCTTCATAGTTGTCATATAAATTTTTTTATGCTCCTGCCCAATGTGAGCATAACTATTTGGGTTTTTATATATATGAATATATATACACAAGCACACAAATGCACACATGCACACACATATGCATACGCACATATTTGTATGTATAGATTTCCTATAAAGGATGTGTGTATGTATGTGTGTACATATGTATTTTTATGTACATATTAAAATATATATTATATTGATACAATTATGTAATTATTTTAAGAGAGTATTTTAACAGATGCCATTATTTGGGATATTTAAGCATTTATGACTGCTCCAAATTCTAAGTAAGTGACAGTATGGACTTCATTAGTGTGTATATAGCTATTTACTCTGTATTATGCAAAGCAACATGTATTTTGTCTGTAACCTGAAGGTATATCCACAATTTTATAGAAGGCAGGAAGATCAAGAGTGTCTCTGAATTCTTTTCTTGTACCTATTAAAGCCTGGAAAATTTCTATTACAACTCAGTGTTATTATGTAGTAAAAATGATATGCTTTTAGAAAGACCTGTTAAAAACCTGTATTGATGCTGATATCCTTAGCAAGGGTTCTTATGGTAAATATTAAGATTCTACTTGAACACAAAACAGTTAATCTGTTTACTGAAAAAAAAAAAAAAAAGAATTAAAACTTTGCAGAAAATTTGATTGGATCAGCTGCCGCTGAAAAGTGTGTAAAAAATACCTGCTTTAGCTATGCTGAATTTGTAAAATCCAAAGGAAAATGTAAAGTACTAATTAAATCAGTTATTTTCTTCTGTAAGGACTGCAGTATCCAGTGTACTTTACTATGTTCCTACCATTTGTCATTCTATCCTGCATAAATTATCCTGATGACTTCCTATTAAATATATTAGCCAAAGTATTGAGAAGACTTTGGCTCAACTTTCAAGAACAATTATAAAAATCTAAGAGTAAAAAGGTTTTTACAGGTCATCTAGTGATGACTTGACAAGTCACTAGATGACTTGTAGCCAAAAATATTTAGGGGTTAATAAGGTCCCAAAGCATGCTAGGTTTAAGGGGCTACAAGGTGGCTTTGCCTTCAGCCTTGACGCAGGTCTGATTCAGAGCATGGCATTCCCCTTGTCTTGCTGTGACAGGAGAAGAAGCAGTTGTAACAAGCCTAAGGTCTGGTCTTCCAGACCTGTTCTGCTGATCTCCACTCATTCTACCTTTGTTTAGGCTTGGATTTCTCCTACAGCTCATTTGTCTTAGCACTTTCACTGCTGCTCTGCAACTTAAAATGGAGTATGTACATGCCTTGGGTAGTCGGACGCTTATAACATCACTGTTTTGCCTGTGAAACACACAGTTCTAGAGAGAAAGACACAAAAAACAGTCATGATGCAAAAAAATAATTACAACCATTTGGCTGGAAAATCCAGCCAAAATGCTATAAGTTAACATCTGAAATATTCTGTAAAATTGCAATTAGTCATTCTGCTTATATTTCAACAATCGATTTATTCTGTTCCTGAGGTCTGTTTTTAATTCTGGAATTGCACTAGTCATTGAAGTATGTGTGTATAAAATTATCCAGGATGATTTTACCCTTAAATACAGTATAATTTCAAGCTTTAAAAAAATTAAAAGGATGATTTCTTTCTGCAGTAATCAAAGTAGTTGAAGGCTATTGTGGCTACAAGTCATTTAGCATAGATTGTTTTTTTAACCCAGACTTAGTATAACTGTACTTTAAACCAGCCTGTTTAGAGTGAACCAGGAACATTTCTTAAACAACTTTAACATAAGGTAAAATATAAAGCAACAATTCTGTTAGAGCAATATACAATCAAGGCAGAAGAAAGGACTGCAAAATGCCATGATAATTCTTGACTTATGACTGTTGGGTTTTTTCCTAGCAATGACAACATCCTTTGAAATGTTTATAATCTGTGGATAAACACTTTCTCTCAGCTGGGCAGCATATATAGCATGAATACTGTGTCTTTATTGAAATCAGGCTATATTTTCACTTGTTTTTTATAGGATCCACATGGCACTTGCTGGGCTAATTAAACTTTGTTTCCATAAAGTTGTTGTTTTTTCCTGTTTTATATAAGCAGGTTCATATACAGGAAGCACTCCAAAGCTTCTCTAATTTTATTGTTAAACATTTTGGCAAATTTTCTTTTATCAATATTCTGCTTACATTGCAGATATAAATCCTGCAGTAAGGATGTTTTAATTGATTGCATTCTGCTTTTCTCTAATGGAAGCTGAACTTCTTAAACAAAGTTTCTCTTCTTCATTTTCTTTTCTCCTGTAATTTCATTGAATCTAGATTCAGCTGGGTATTGTGCTCTTTGGGTGTAGATTTGTATTATCCACATGCTATGGATTTTTTAATTGTTTTTTTTTCTTTTTATGGGTGTCTGAAACTATAATCCTTAAAAAGATCTGTAAAACATGACAAACAAACCTGGGTGGTTCACCAGAGCTAGGAAGCATTACTTGTTCTTTCTATGTCATTCTCTTAAGTTCAACAGAAGAAGACTTCAGTTGAGCAGACATGCTCATCACAAGACACAACCTACGTTCTTTACCCAGATGTCCTGGTTTCAGCTGGGATGGAGTTGATTTCCTTCCTATTAACTGGTATAGTGCTGTGTTTTGGATGTAGTATGAGAAGAATGTTGATAACACACTGATGTTTTAGTTGTTGCTAAGTAATGTTTACGCTAGTCAAGGACTTTTCATTTTCCCGTGCCCTGCCAGGTGCACAGGGGGCTGGGAGGGAGCATGGCTGGGACAGCTGGCCCAGCTGGCCAATGGGCTATTCCATCCCATATGACATCATGCTCAGCATATAAGGCTGGGCGAAGAAGAAGGAGGGGGGGGGATGTTCGTGAGTGATGGCATTTGTCTTCCCAAATAAGCGCTACACGTGATGGAGCCCTGCTTTCCTGGAGATGGCTGAACACCTGCCTGCCCATGGGAAGTAGTGAATGAATTCCTTATCCTGCTTTGTTTGCATGCATGGCTTTTGCTTTTCCTATTAAACTGTCTTTATCTCAACCCATGAGTTCTCTCCCTTTTACCCTTCTGATTCTCTCCCCCATCCCACCCGGGGGGAGTGAGCGAGTGGCTGCGTGATGCTCAGTGGCCGGCTGGGGTTAAACCACAACACCAGAATACTAAAGCAGAGGAGTTTGAATGGGAGAGGACCTTATAACAATATTGCACTTGGGACAGAGTGAAAAGCTTGTCTGATAGTTTGCCTTGCACCCTTTTGTTTCTCTAGCACCAAAAATAATTTCCTACAGATTAGTGAAGGAACACATAAAGGTCTTCAGTTTCTGGTGTGGTTGTCTAGTGAAGGAAGAAAAATAAGCTTCTCATGCTTGCTAGCGGGAGTGAAGACAAAGGGTGGGACAGTGTGCTGCCTCCACAGCATTCACAGTAAGGTTAGATTGGCAAAATTATCCAGGAGGAGACTGGGCAATAACTAGATAGTCTCTCAAAACATTTTTTGCCTTTTAGGATGTTTTCGCAGGCAGCACAAAATGATGTTCTAGTCCTCAATTTGGGTTCATTCAATTTAGTTTTTGCACTGATTTTGCTCCATGTGGTCTCTTTTCTAAGCATGTGGAAAAAAAATCCTCTGGAATTTGAACCACAAGGTTCATTAACTGGATACCATAAGGTTAGGTTTCTTACTAAATCTACTGTCATTGCTACTATTATATTTAGTATTCCATAACTGTTTATTGCTGTAGTGGAATTTTTTTCACGTATGTTTTCAGCTGGAAGGAGAATTAACTTTCCAATTATTTGCTGATTAAAGGAAATTCTTTCTAAAATAAGGCAGCTGCAGGGCTCTGTGAAAATCTTTGGGTTAATGTACAACATATACGCATCCTTAAAGAAACATTTCTCTTGGATTTTCTGTTTACAACAACAAGAAATGCAGGATTTTCTCAAATTCAAAGATGGTTCCATTTTTCATTTTGTAATTTTGGAACTTAAAAATTCAGATATCAGCTGAAAGCTAAAAATTCTGTTCAACAAAATAAAAAGACAATTCTTCAGACCATTTTATGTGTTAAATCATTAAAGAGTTACTATAATTTTGAAGCTTGCCTCACCTTTCTTTAATCCCATCCACCTTTCTGGTAAGTTGTGGCATCCCAGCAAAGCCATCACACTAATGATTGAAAAATTGAGGACAGTCTGCTACAATAAAAACCAACAAGGTTTGACCAAAAGATTATTTTTGTTAACTGTCTTGGTCACAAATAAAAGTATATGAATAAAATATCAAATTACATGATCTAAAAAGCTCTCAGTTCTGAAAGAAACAGAAAATTAAACACAGAATAAGCAGCTTATTAAAGACAGTATTTAGGCCTAAACATTTTAATTGCAAATGCTGTTTCTATAGTTCATTCAGAGCAGTGCAGTGACAACAGCTAACTCATTAAGCTTCAATGCAAACTCTTACTAATTTGGGTGCACCTCTAAAACTGTTTCAAAATTGTGTATGCTATGTAGCTATGATTTGGCATTAACACCCAATGAAGATATAATACTGCAGAGTCATCTACTCAAATAACTAAATAAGAGAGTTATAAAAGTACTAATCAAGTAGTTGTAATCAAGCTGTATCTGAAAACTTAAGGTGGAAGCATACTTCAGTTCAGTGGAAGTTCTCTTGCCCACCAATTCAAGACATTGGCAGCTCTTTGGACCATCTCTCAGCTTTAAACTAGGCTGGATCAATATGAAATACACAACCTAGCTCTGACATGCGTTTTTATTCCTTTAAAACTGCAAATTGAAAAATCAATGTGAAAAATAATCTTTAATATGAATCTTTCAAAGTGCTGTAAGATCCCAAGGGCAGTTTCGGAGGAACAGGTCTGTGTATGATACAGCTCTTGTCACTTGTACATCTGTACAAAGGTGCATACAGCTGCTTTCATACGGTTTCATTAAATTTTATCTCTTACTGATTATCAAAACTTAGTGATGAGTGTTTCCAAGAGTTCATCTGAAAAATCATAGATTTTATGGTCAAGAAAATTGATATGTCCTTAAGGAAAATGAAAAAATCAGCTTTGAATTGTCTTGCAGGGTAGAAATTTTATCACTTTTTGAACTTTTGAGGGAAATGGCTTAAGACCTTAAACTGCTTGTGCTATTCCAGAGAAATTAGGTTAGCATTAGAATTATTACATGCATATCACATTCTCACTATAATGTGAGGTAGTCTTCTGGGTTGTACAAGTTGTGCAAGTTGGTTATGACTATCACTGGAGCAAGGTGGTTTTGAAATTAACTGACAGTCTTTGATGATTAAGTGACTTATTTAAATGTCTGAATTTTAATTAGAATGATTTGGCTGAATTAACATTAGCATTCCCGTGATTCCACTGGCAGAACAACTTGATTGGTGATAAATTTGGATCTATATTTAAGAATCCCTAGTTTCATGTTTATTAGCAAAGTGCACCTACCCAAACTGGCATGGATAAAATCTTGTCTTTGTAACAATAATGAGATAAGATGGTTGAATCTAATGAATTGATTTGTTATCTCTTGACAATTGTAACATTTTGTGCTGTGCTCATGTTATTTTACACTAAAAGCTCTATCAGTTAATCATCATCATCTTTGTTTTCTGTATCTTTTTTAACCTTTTTTTCTTTATTTTTGTCCTTTTTTTTTCCTTTTTATTTAATCTCAAATGCTTATAATGACTGTACAGACTATACCTTAACCTAAAGAACCCTAATCTAAAGAACAAGAAACTAACAGAGGTGATTGGTAAATAATGCTACTTAATTATCGTGTCTTTTATCTTTCTCCTGGTCTTTCTTGCTTTTTCACCTTGATCTATCATGGAAGTTCATGTTGAATCAACCAAGTAGAGACATTAAAAAAAACAAGCATTTGTCATAAATAAAGATAAAATGCATTGTCCTTTGTATGGACCTGGTTTTCATAAAGCATAACAAATGGCCTTCCTGAGTATATGTTGGATAGAAACATTTGGCAATTAGGGGTCACTGATGCAGATATTGTTGTGAGGATGTCATATTGTTAGAGAATTTCTAGTCTGCATAGGAATAATGAGTACAATTGAAAACTAGATGAAGCAAAAGTATTTCCAGATGTTCAATATGAAGTCACACGTGTCTGTTTTCTAAGCTGTATGTAAAAATTAAGTGGAAAAATGTTGAGGTTTTTTTCAGTAAATGAGTTAGATAGTTGGTAGCTGGATCATATATAAAGAGTTTCTGATAGTTTATGCAGAACACTTTACAGCCCAGAATGGATATATGGTTCATGGTGGATGTGAAGATGTCCGAAAATGGACTTAATTTCTACATTTTATACAAAGTTTTTTTGGTAATTTATTTTCCGTGTGAGAGTCATGTTGTGAAAATTTACACTTATGCGCACATGCAGCCTCCACCTGAATCCTGAACTTACGCTTAACAGGGCGTTGTAGACATTCTGGGCTGTTAATACACTCTCGTTCACTTTCTGTTATGTTGGATCAGAATAACTGTCTAGAGCTTAAGGAAAATGAGAATTGACACAAAGCTTTACCTGTCTGCAAGGAAAAATAATTTTAAATGAATATGGAGGTCAGTGGAAAATTATTAATTTTATGCTCCAGTTACTTTTATTATTCAAATATAGTACCCATGCCACTGCAGCTATATAAGAAGGGAAAAAAGTGCATATCCATTTTTCTTCCAAAGCGGCTTGACTTTTTTTTTAACCTCAGTCTTTGTTTTACATATAAATTATAATTCAGTTCTCTTGTTATGCATAGTGTAGATTATTTCACTCATGCAATACTATGTGTGGTGCTTTTCACTGCAAGACACTTCAGAGCCTTACATTTATTATTACTCATTGTTCACATGCACATTGCATGTTTAAGTATGAGAGGTTTAGAATAAAGAGCCTAAAATAATACATGTTACCCAAAAGGAAATGAAGACCAAGACCACTCCCTTCAGAGCAAAGTTGTGGGTGGCAGGTCTGGGAAGAGATAATCTGTGAGTATCAACAGTTTGCATGGGCTTTGTGCCGTGACACACATCCTATGGCAACATGCATCTCTTCATGGGACAACACTAAGAGGGTTTCCTCTGGTGTCATGACTGGCGTGGAGAGTGGCCAGGAGAGGGGACAACATGTTTGGGCAAAGGCAACATGGGAGGAGGAGATTTGCATTCAGGGTATTGACTCCCATGCAATGAGGTAGGGCTGAATCTAGCCTGGAGATTAAAAGAGACAATCATTAGGCCAGGAGAGAAACACAGGAGGGGTTTTGTTTTAAAATGAACAAAATTAAGCAGAATGTTTTGTAATGTTATCCCTCAGTATTCATTACTACTGCATGATCATCCAGACTGTAGAGATGTTTTGATTCATTACCAAAAGGAGTCAAAAGCCTAGCTATAGACAACCTTATTAAAATCATAAGTGGGTAAAAATGTACCACCTAATAACATGTACCCCACCTGCAAAACTCTTTATCTCTGAGAAGCCTGCTGTTTGTGGACTGAGAGACCAAGTCACCTGCAAACTAAATATATTTAATGAAATGTTTCCACTGTAAATACCACACTTAACACAAGATAAAAGTATTATAAGTTATTAGTTAATCTGCTTCTCCTTTGGCAGAAAATTATTGCAGTTGTCAATGTCAGTAAATGTTCAAAACAACTCAGAATTAGAATACAATAATGTTACATGATAATCTTCAAAGAAATGTGAAACAACATCAAAATGCAGAAGGTTAAACCCATTAGGTGTAGTCTGTATGTTTCATTTCTATGACAGATTTAGTGAGTACAAAAAAGCTATTTAACCTAACCCTTCTGATGATCAGAGTTTCTGTAAAGTTGACCTTTAAAAATATACACCAGTTTATTTTGGTGATACTCAGAAGACACTGCTTGCACATCTTTTTTTTCTCCCAGGACTCCATCCTCTTCTTTTTGTTTCAGAACTTTCTCTCTATGATGATTCCCTTTTCCTGGGAAAGAGCAAATGACTTAAAAATGTATTTACAAACAGCAATGCTCTAGTTCAGCAACGCTCTAGTTATATGTGCTAAATATCAAGCTCACAGTTAAAGTACACTGGAGTTTTAAGAATGTCTTTAAAAAGTAGGATTTAAGCTTGTACTTTAAAAAGCATTTAAGTGTTTTGCAGTATAAGAAGGCTTTTCTATATCAGGTTTGCAAAGATCAACCTGCAGTTAAATCTTTCCTCTTGCACACAAAGATATTGTGGAACATAGTTCCAACACATCTTGGCCTCCTTCATGCACCTGCCAGATGACCCAAATTCATAACACCCCAACTGAGAGAAGCATTATATAAGAACCTGCTTCCAGAGAAGTGGAAAAAGCCAAGCTACTCATATTTCTCTGACCTTAAGTTTGGAAATATTTACTTGAAGTTACAGTACGAAAGGATAAGGGGGATTTGGCCTTTAATTTGTAACAAAAGTGCTTCTACAGGATAAAATTCTTTGAAGGATTACAAAGGTTTTAACCAGCTACCATGCATAATAATATTACTTTTCACTTTCCTGATCATTTACTTTAGTGACAGGCAGCACATCCATTGCTGTGACAACCTGCCACTGATTTAAAAAATGTAGCAACACGATGCAGTATGCTTAATAGCTATCTTAAGCAGGCACCTGCAGCTACAAACCAGCTGAAAAAAAATCAACTACACAAATACACCTTGAACCACACTCACCAAACTTACGCTATCTTGAACTGACAAGAGGAGTAACTTCCAAATGCCGAAAGAGCCTATGTCGTCTATCAGTCATGGCAAGTTCAATCCCAATGGACAAAGGCAAGACTTTAGCTATTTTTACTGCAGTGATGGACTACAGGGCCAGAGCAATCCTTCAGCTAACAAGATCCTGGTTCTATGAGGATGTTTTCATGCTTTGTAAGCTGGTACTCAGAGATTAGACACCAAATACAGAGCAAGAACTGTCAAAGCGAAGTCCAAAAATAGCCCTCGTTGCCTGACAATATTTTGAAAAGATTAAAAAGTGCACTCATTTGTTCTGTATTTTATGTGGCTTATTACTGCCTTTATCTCCTCCTGGTAGAGTCAGATTTGTGAAGGACATGCATTTACATGTCCTTTGTTTTTGCTATGGCCAATGTGTTGTTTTTCTACTTTACATTATTGTGTATGCTGGATTTCATATCCTCTGTCAGGGAACAGAGACATATTTTGCTAAATAATGCAGAAACAAAAAATATAAGGAAGAGTTTGCAAGTTAAGGCTTTTATTTTACTATTTCTCTTACAAATCTAACTCTTTCACAAAAGGGAACAAATTATAAAATGTGAAGGTGTCAGGTGGAATATAATGTATAAATGACAAAAGCAAAACAAACAAAAGCAGCTAAAGTAATGGGATGAACAAAAGTAGGAGAATGATACTATCAGAAAGCAAAGAGTTTAATATGAAAGCAGAGTTCCCCACTTGCCCAATTAATCCCAGATCTAATTTTCCAGTGCTGTGTCTCTTTTTTTTTTTTTTTTTTTTGCAAGGAATGAGGAAGAAAATTGCTATGTGCTCAAGAAATCTCTGCAACATGAACAATCAAACCGTTTCAAGGTATTTGCCTGGTTGTTTTTTTTTTTTTTTAAGTTTAGAAGATCATGCTGTGAAATTGTTCTGTTAGAATAAAAAAAACGGATTTTGCTCTGTAACCTGTACAAAGTTGAATCTCACCCCTGGAGATCTGCCAAACTATCTGAAAATAATTTGAACAACCAGTGATCCATGTTGTGTGACCTTTACCTCCTCACTCTCTGCCTGCTTTTGTTCATGGTTTGCATTTTTTCTTTGATTAGATGGTTGCTTCTTGAATAAGGAAGGATGACTAATTGTTTTAAAATATTTTGAACATCTTTTGAAGCACTCTATTATGGCAGGTTATATCAATGCTGCAATGTTTCACTTTGTCTACTCTCTTATTATGTTCATGACAGGTGAACTGAATCGGCTACGTGTTCAATGCAGTGTGAAGGGTACTTGATGCACAGCTTCTATTAATAATAATAAAAAAGTGTGGCTAATTTCCTGTGCTATGATAATATTAATATTTTTCAGTTTTCTTACTTCTTTGCAAACATTAGCTGTTAATCCACACAAGAGCCTTGGGAGGCAGTTTTACCTTTCTATACTACTGAAAACCTGCAAATCCAGATTTTGGTCTCTGGCCTGATTTTGAAAGGTTTTCAGCAGAAAGGAGTGTCTGTCAGTAGAAGTGAATTGTAGTTATCTCTAAACTCAGGTTATTTTATTGGAATCCCCAAGTATGGATTTAGAAGCATAAGTATGTGCACTGTGGAGAGGAGAGGGGAAAAAAGCAGCCCAAATGTCTGAGTATAAATATTTGAATTCCCTCCATCCCTGTGTTCTGCTTAGCCCTCTGAGCTCCATATATTTCCAACTTAATGCTTAAAAATCATTCTTTCGCCATGAGGGAAAACTGAGGGTAAAAGAAATAGTTGCTCTTTTTTTCCTGCTGTTGGTATCCACATAGAGTGGACAACTATCCAAAAACTTAAAAATGCATATGTCCATTTTTCAGAAATGGCTAGAGATTGTCATTGCTTTGAGAGACAATTGTTTTGATCTTAATGGGAGGAAAAAAGAAGAGAACAAAGGGAAAGCTCTGTGAGGAGTGAAAATGATTGCCTGTGAGACCCAGACAGCAGCAGCAGCAAATCACTACAGCTTCTAAACATGTACCACCCACCACCTCATTGTCAGCACTCTTGAGACAACTCAGCATTTTTTCCATAAGGGTTTTCACACTTGTAGCACAAACACTATTAAATGAAATTAAACTGCAGATAGAGGCTATTATCAGAAGCAAGCAGTGAATTTTGAACAAAATGAGGCATTGTAGAGGATTCCATCTTAAATTGGTGAGCACCTATTCTCTGCAAACCAGGTATCCAGTTGGGTATCAGACAGGAAAGCATACAGCTGCAGAGGAATGTAAGAAGAGCCATGAGGGATCATGTCAAAGATCTAGAATTACCAGTT
Source organism: Fulmarus glacialis (assembly GCF_000690835.1). Lineage (NCBI taxonomy): Eukaryota > Metazoa > Chordata > Aves > Procellariiformes > Procellariidae > Fulmarus > Fulmarus glacialis. Next base: position 47,735 of record NW_009230294.1, read on the forward strand.
CTTCAAAATCTTAGCCTGATTGGTATTTTATTGGTATTCCTAGTAATACCAATAAAATATAAAATGTGTTTTCTTCTGCCGCTGAATAACGTTGTAAAATGCATACAAAATTTACGATCAGGCTCAGTCTGCCTGATCACTTTTGGATTGGACTATGCAGATATTGGCTACAGTCACATTTTCAGGTCCTTATTAACTGAAGTGGTAAAGAAAGGACATAGTTAACCAGTTGCAGATTACTCACTTGAAGAAATCTTCAGAGCACCTCCCAGCTGAGCAGATGGTTCTAGGCCAGTTCAGTCAAAAGCTGAACTCCGCTTTTTCATTTGTTTTACGTACTCTTTACTTTAGTTCTCCACTGAGTTTCTGAAAACCTCCAGTCTTTTCTCTAGCAGATGAGATACAACAACTTGGCTTTTAGTTCACTGATTGTATCAGCCCTTGTATCTTATCTCCAGAGTGAAGGAAGGGATGGGTTTGCAAGGTTTTAAGAAACCTATTTTGCAGAACATTGGTGTACAGGAGGATGTGTGGTTTCTTTATTTTTATATATATATGTGTAAAGATATATTTAGAGACATATATATTTTACATATATATAAAAAGACAAGATCCAGTTTGAGACAGTGATTATAAAGCCTCCAACTAGTTCACTCCAAGTAATAACTACTAAATGTTCCAGGCAGTGTCAGGTGGCAAATATATGCAAGTGAATTGAACTCATCTGGAAGTCTTTGAGGGGCATGTATTGGACACCAGCAGGGAGGACAGATTTATTTGGCTGACAGTATAGGTTCTTCACTGATATTGTGTAATAGTCAACAAAAATCTAAGCCCGAATCTCCCAGGTACAACTTTTTTGAGAGTTCTCTCTGGTTTCATCAGTCTGGCCCACCGCCCCAGCTGGGCACAAAGGGTGAGGAGTTTATACCCCAGTGATATTTCAGGATGACAGCAAAACAAGGAAGGAAATTTCAAAGAAAGACCACAAAATATCTCTGCTTTGATAAAAGATCTCACTAGGCACCACCACCAGCATGGATGCAGCATGTGGCAGGGTTGGACCATTTAATTCTAATGAAAGAGACGGGCAAAAAGAAATCAATTACAGAAGATGATATAAGACAATGGTATTGGGTCTTGGGAGTCGTTGGCAAGAACAAATACCCATAATTTTAGTTTCTCACTACCTGGTTGTATGTGATGGGTATAAGCTGGTAAAACAGTTCAGACAGCACTGATGTGCAGAAAAGTCAGTGATGCAAAAGAATGTGATCAGTAAAAGTGGTTCCAAAGTTTTGCCACATCAGGCATAAAAAGGTGCACTTCAAAGGGGAGTTTGCCTTTCTTGCTTTCTTCCTACAGCCCTTTGCACACAGCAGAAGAGCACAGATGACGATGTTCTTAGTGGAAGTGGTCCAGCAGACTTCCCTCACCTGTCCAAATCCATACTGGCTCCTTGTGTGAAATACTCAGGTTGATACCAATTTTAACAGCAGTATTTGGGTGTCAAAAAAACGGAGAGTGGAAGCTCCTAGTATGAGCAAGGTGGGTCTGACTGTCAATGTCAGATGATAGGAACAATCATGATTGGTAGAGAGAGAATAGTAATCAGACAGCTGATTACAGAGAGAAATAATTACAGAGAGAACTGATTAAGGGAAAGGAAGCCAGCACTCATCAAGGGTAGCATGAGAGACAAGTTACTACAAGATGCCTAAACTGCCAAAAGAAATGTGGGTGTAGTTGTCTCCTCTAGCTTCAAGAAATGTTGATAGGCCAAAAGGCAGCACAGAGTGGGTGTTTGGGAAAACTGAAAGTTGAGGAAGAGAAAAAAGCAAAGAGGCAGAGGATGGCAGAGAGCTTTCTGAGGCAGAGCAGTAAGTGAGAAACGAGCAGCAGGTAAGGCTGGACATGGAGACAAACAGCAACACACAGACAAAGGGGAGCAAAGTGGAGGATGGCAGAAATATCCCATCCCAGTGCAGAAGAAAGGAGAGGGTCCAGCTAAACGAGCTGGAAATTCTTCCTGATGGATTAAGGGTTCAGAAGAAGGAGGTGGTTTGGCTCAGGCAAGATCAGGCTGTTAAAGTGCCATTGCTAACTGCAAAGGTCTGCAGAGGCTCCTTATTGCCTGATCAGTTGTTTCCAAATGAAAAGTTGGTCTAAAGAAAAATAATATGTAATGAATGTGGTGAGAAATTAAAATTATACATTTGTAATTTCTTCCTTTTAACTTCAGCTTTATTCCCTAGATAAATGCCCAGGGATTCGGTTGTATGGAGTGCTCTCTCACTGTAGGTCAGACTGCGAAATGTATTTACTTTTCTAATAATGTATCTTTAGAGTATTTTCCCATGATGGGGGGAAAACACTATCTTTATTGTCATAAAAATCTTATGCAAATTGATGCCACTCTGCTACCCATTACTTTGCCTTCTTTTTTTTCCTCTTCTACATAGCATGTCTCTGAGCAATGCTATTTCTCCTTTAGACTTTCTTATATAGTATCAATCAATTTGTGAAGATTAGAGTATATTTGTCTCCCTTGTGCACCATCATGCCAAACTGCTGGAGACTGCTATCATGCTTGCAGAGCTTTACAGCTATAAATTGTAGCAAATACCAACAGGATTTCATATTATGTTCTCTTAAAGACCAAATGTGTTTATCATGGTCAACATATTAATACGGAAAACTAAAGGAATTTATAATAATTTATAATTTATTACAACATTTTGTCAAATTTTACATTGTGCTTTCTTTTTCATTGTTTTTGTTGTGTTTTTTTAATAGGAGTACATTGGTTTTAATATGCTTGGATGGTTATAATATTGGCTGTTTATAATAATTTAATATTATAACCATCTCAGTTTATTTTGATGTGCAATATTTTGGGGAATATTAACCAAACTAATAATGGTGGAGCACCTTAAAATGAATGATACAGAAACCGAGCAAGTTTTCAACAACATTTTGTCACAGTTGGTACTGTAGTTCAAAGACCATGTTCACCCCTCCCTTCCACTGATATAAATTGTTAGGGTGTACAACTATAAAAGGAGAGACCTCCCTTTCCTGCTCAAGTCTGTGATTTTGAATGTCATACCACTTATCTGAGCTGCTCCATTCCCTCCCGTTCTTCCTGCCAAACCTCTTCACTCTGTGGAACATAGATTTACATTATAGTGTTCTGCACTGGACCCTGAACAATAGGGCTTCTGTATCTATTGGACTTTCAAGTCCTGTCGTAATACATACAATGATACTAAAGGAAACGGAGACAAGTGTTTCTATCAAAGTTGAAAATTAGTTCCAATAGCAAAGTTTTAACTGTGTCTGTGCACAATGTTGTCATATGATTAGTGCCCTGGCAGCTACCAGGATTACCGAAATGCTTTGCAAGCCTTGGGCAGGGCAGTAGAGTGCAGGACTGAGTCCTTAATTAGCATTTATGTGTAATAATCAATATGCATATGTATACAAGTAGTATAAATTTGTATAAGTTATATGTTATGTTGCCTGTGTATTTTGGGGTCACAGAGATATTTAACCTCCTGATCTGCTGTTGTAAAAGTGTGATCCACCATGCTTGCAGCCAGTGGATTGGAGAGTGACAAGATAAACATGACATATAAGTTGCTTGTATTGATTAAAATACAATATATTTGCATGGAAAGGATAAAAGGGAAAATGACAGTGCAGAAGCAACTAATCAAAATAATTGAGGAAAATAAGAATTGGGGACTGGTAGAGAGAGACATTTTTATTTTTTTTTAAACATGCTCTGAAGAAGCCATTTGAGGATGGAATAATTAAGCAGTGCATTCATGAAGAAAAAAACATAATAGCAAAAGGAAAAGAGCAAACAAGATGAAACAGAAGTTACGTTTGGGGATTTGTGTAGACAGTTATGCTAACAAAGACTGTAATAGAAATTCTGATGTAGTGAGTAACAAAATAAACAACTGTATGTAATGTATGGACAGATTTTCCAAAGCATTTTGTACCCTTAAGATCTGATTTTTAAAGGAGTTAAAACTGCTTATTACATTCCTTATTGTATACAAAGCGAGTTCTTGATGGTTCAACTTTTTGGTTTACACACCACATCAAGCACAGTAGATAATTCCTCTTCAACTTCTGACTTTGCCTTTGTGCCACTACAGCTGTATCTATGCAGCCAGCCTGGATCCCTAAAGAGCGTTTAATACATACCACTAGGAAGGCTGGACCACATAGCTTCCAATTATACGTGGTTAAAGTAGGAGCTATTTGAAATGGAGCTCTTTTGGAAACCTGGTGTGTTGTTTTTACTATCCAAAGACACTTAATATGGAGAATACATCTCTGAGGTTTGCAGCTGTTGGAGACATGATACCAAAGCATGGTTTATGAGGGAGATAATCAATGTGGTAAAACTTGAAAGTGACAAATGGCCTGTGTAAAAACATAGGCCAAAAAGATGAACAATTATAGTCTTAAAATACCACCAGCAGTATCCAGCTCACTTGAAGAGTTTTGACTTGCTTTCTGGAATTCAGGAATAGACTAATTATGTATCATATGCAAAAGATTGCCCTGTACAAGACAAATGGAAGACACTGCTAATTTTAAGACTAAATTGATATATCAGTTTAACACAGTAATGTATTCTTTTCCTACAGAAAATTCTTCTTTGACAGAAACATATCAAGACATAATAATTTGCAGTTTAAACAAAAATATGTAAATAAGTGTGTTGCATAGACAATTGCTTCTATTCTATCAAAACAAAAATTTCACTGAAACTTATGTAAACTTTGACTCATCTACTGTTTTTTCCTATCAGTTATGGAGACTCTATTATAAAAAATTGTCAGTATATTTTTATTTCATGAAATAAAAGTTAGAGAAGTTTACTTAGAATTTCTTCATTATCATTACATACAGAGGGTAAGCTTGGTTAAGCAGCATGTTCTTTGTATAACTTTTGGCCAACGCCAAGTGAAATCCCCCAGTGTATGTATTTGATTTCCCTGTCAGATAGAAGCAAATATGCTTATTAATTATAATAACTCTGTGTTTCTTTAAGGCTGTCATGTCAGTCTAGATGTACAGTTGGCTGTAGATAGCACAGCTTTGACTCAGCATGTCACTTCTTACCTTGCCAAGCATGAAAAGTGCAAGTAACGAGACTTGCAAAATGAAATATTGCCTGACAGAAACCTGCCTTCTACACTGCAGAATCCTGGTATAAAGCCACCTTTACAAAAAGTGTATCACTCTTAGGATCCTTCAAATTAGTGGAGTGATGCAACTTTATCATCAGACATTGTTCAGTTCATCATAAATGTGTCACTGCCACTGCCCCTTATGTGTGAAAGGGGCTATATAAAAGCATTCTATATTCCAATCTAATTCACACAATGACTTTCTTTGTAATTAAGATCCAAGTACTGTTAAATTTCTAGGGATTTTCTATTACCCGTATGAATCAAATGATTTAGAATGGCTAGATTAAAATAGTTGGTGTCACTGCTTAAGAAGAGGAGTGGAAAGGGATCTTTAAAAAGGAAGAAATAAGATTGATTTAGATACTCAATTTATTGCTGAGTGACCACCCCAAATTGATCTGAAAAAATAGATGGAAAGATGATCTTTATAACTTTTCAGCTGATGGCAGTATGTCTTTTAAAGCCAGCACTAAAAGCCCGCTCAGTGGCCATAAATATAAGCCAGGAGAATACAGTTTGCAATAAAATACTTACTGTTGTTGCAAAGAGACTGGAATTTGACAATGAGAATTGTTTTTGTGATGCTTTAGATTTTTGGAGGGAAACTATTCTCTCTATTGTTTATTGTGTATTCTACACCCAAGAATATTCATGGACCTGGTCAGAAAAATATTCATAGCAGTGACCTGAAGGCCAAAATCCACCCCCCTCCCCACCAGCCGTACTACCTAGCTGCATAAACTCCTCACAGAGACCAAGAAAATTCTTTGACTGGCATACTGGGAGAAGGCAGGAAAAGACTTAGCTCCTACCTTTTAAGGCCTTCAGGACATGAAGGTATACAGTATGGATGACTCACATTCAGCAAAGCTCTCATTTGGAGAGTCTAGAGTCTGTAATATTACTCAGAAATAAATGCATGAGACAGCATATTTCTACCTAAGACCAGTTCCCAGTGCTAGTGAGCACCTCTTGAAAAACTGCAAAAGAACAAATTATACGGTTTTGCCATTTATGGGATTGCCATCAGTATCTTGAACAGGTTGGGGCAAAAGCTGAAGCAGGGAGAAACTGCAGTCCCTATCTCTGTCTGAAAGCATGGTGTTGAGAAGGTGACCCATAACAAGGCTTTAGATAAGTAGACCAAAGCCAGGACGAGCCTGCCAGATCTAAGGACATTGGATGGACAATGGTGAAAACCCTAAAGGAAGCCTGTTACTAGATCAAGACTAACAATTCCCACCTGGGAAAAAAAGAACTTCTCTTGTCTTAGGGAGGAAGCTTTTGTTCTCAACAGGGAAGCATAAGGCAGCCCACAATCTCATATGTAGCCCAGTGGATAGGGAAATTCTATCATGTGCCAGGAGCCTCTGGCAATGCAACTCCAGAAAGCCTCCAGTCACCAGACTGGGTATGTCCACATAATAGAATTTCCCTTCTTACATGAAGTTCATGAGTTTAAAGTGGGATACCACCTTGCTGATTGGTATCACAGCAGTTCAACTAGCTCAATCCCAATAGTGTGCAGCTCACCACAGACATTTCCATCCAGGAGCAGGTGTTAGAGGATGCAGCAGCCAAAAAGTAGCTTTTCTCCTGGTCTGCCTGGCAAGCAGAACTTCCCCACCCAGTGAAGCAGACCACTGTTCTTACAGTAAAAGAGACATTCCCTCAAATGATTTAATAAACTATGTATTGTTCCCTGTTTCTGCTGGATAAACTGTGTAGAGGAAGATATAAAAGACTGGAGTTACTAGCCAGGTCACTTGATAGTGCAACAAGAGACTGTGCTTATGTTCCAAGCTGTGCCAGGTTACCGCAGTCAAGCAAAAAAAAAAAAAAAAAAGAGAAGAGGGGAAATAAAATGAAAAGAAAAAGAAAAAAGAAAAAGGAAATTAAACTCCAGCTTTTGAACATAAATCCCATTATACTGAGCAGGAAAAAAACCCTTCTATTTTGGGGAGGACATGTTCCACTTCAATATCTCTTTATTTTTTGTGTATGGACATCTGTGTTGGTGTATCAATTGCTTCATGATATCAGTACAAATGATACTGGTCAATAGGCTCTTTTGAGCTAAAAAGTAACTAGTCAAAATAAGCCTTGTATGTATTTATTTTACCATACCTTTGATGTTAGATTTGTGGAAAGAGTCCATGATGCTGTATCAGATGATAGGACTCCTATGGACAACAGAACCCACCAGCGGTGGGACTGAAGGGTGAGGCATGAAGCAGTCACCACAACTGTTGTATTTTGTTACTAGCTACTATGGAACGAGTTGCTTCCATTGTGTCACTTTTTTTGTGAAAGTTCTAAAACAAGAATTTATCTTTCCAAAGGATGCCTTCATCCTTTGCATCCTTTCTGACTAGGTCAGAATATTACTGTGGTTAGAAATAAACCAAGAGCCTTAAATAAAAGTGACCCTTCCACATATCTGGTCAATGAAAGATGAACACTGATTCCTTAATATCATATTAATTTGTTAATCTGAATTTATTGATTTAATCTTATCTGCAATTTCTGCTCATGTTTATATTTTTTATTTCAGTCTTGAGTCAGAAAAGGTGGAGAACAAGCTCTCTAACTGTGAAAGGCAAACTTAGTTGACCCCTGTATTAACTGTGTGTTACTTTTACCCTTCTTAATGCCTGTGTGTACTTATTGATGGCAGTTTCTATGTTGCAAGCTTAATGTTGCATGGGGTATACCTTCAGCAGTGTTTGGTAAGGACTTGGCTTTTTGTGCCAACAATAAATGAATTGCTAAAGTGAGTCACAGATTCTTCCTCTATGCTCTGCTATGCCTTTTTATCTCCAGTCTCCAAGTAAATCATAAAGCTCTTATTTGTGCATCTTCCATGGACATTTCTTCAAAGACTCAGTGAGGTGTTAATTTATGTTGACTGACACTAGATAAAGGGACAGAAGGCTGTTCATCCTCTCTCATGAAGAACCTCTCCTCCATGAAAGAGAAGAGGTCAAAATTACGCTGTCAGGTGGAGTCATCACCTGCCTTTCTCTGCCTTCTCCATAGGCAGAACATGCTCTAGTGCAGCTCTACACAATCTGACATACTTCTCAGTCTCTCTTTTCCTTCAAAGCAGCTTCTTGCCATTTGGAAACAGATTGAAAAAGAAAAATTAAACAGCTTCAGTTACTTGTGTTGGGATACTGACTGACAAACCAACCTTGACCAAACTTATATTGAAGTTTATATTACAACCTCCCTACCCACTCCTCCCCTCCTGTGACAGCCGACAAAGCACAGTCAGCAGAAGAAAAGCTGGCTGACCCCTCAGGCCTTTCAATGCAAAGTGGGATGTTGTAGAGTAAAAGTACCAACATAATAGTTTAAAATAAATGGCCAGCTTTTGCTCTGAGCCAGCTAAGGCCCCATCAGACCTTCTCATCTGTCAGTGCTACTGTTGAAAACAGCAGTCTTCAGCAGAGTAGAGAGCTGAAATGGTGAACCCCTCACTAGATCTTGTCTGTCCTGCCCTTTGGTTAGTTTAAGTAGTTGGTAGCAGGATGATTACATCCCTACCTCATCTGCCCGAAGCCCAAGGTCCCAACTCAACTAAGAACCCACCGCCCTTCTCTTCACACTCATGTATTCTCATCCTAACACATCTCTGTGAGCGTAAAATCTCTCTAACAGGTGTCACAAAAGGAGAAATTTACTCGTGTCCCATTTGAGAGGTACTCACTCTTCCTTGTATTTAGCTAATAGATAATGAGGTAGCACAGTCACCACTAGAGAGAGCTCTGATACTAGTATTATTATCAAGCCCTATTTTATCTAAGTTCCTATTGCAAAGTTCAGGGGCAGTTGCTTGAATGGATGGAGTGTCAAAAAGGGAAGAGCAATACAAAAAGAAGGAACTTCAGTGTGTTAGGGAGGATTTTAGACTTAATGTTATTGGACTGTGATTGGTCTACAGAAAGGGGAGAGAGTATTTTTCTAGTTTGGACTCTTTCCACTTTAATTCAGCAGTTTTTTGACACTCCACTTGCAATACTTATTGCTGCTCAGCTGCTCTGCTTCATGGTTTATGACTTGATATTGCTTTCAGGAGAATATAGGGTGAAAATAGAATACTGGAATTTGGGGGGAAAAAGTGATTTATGAATCATGCCATTTGTTGGTGGTTTATACTTCAGTAAAAGCTTATGTAATTTTCAGAAGTAACTCGGTATATCTATGTATTTTGACTATTTAAATGTTCCTCTTTCGTGAACACCAGAAAATAGACATACCTGAGATACCAACGCTATCCAATAATGTTTGTGCCTTTATTATCATAGTTCAGTGCATCTTTACTGAACGGGAGATAAGAATCATGTAAAGACAGAAACTGGCAATGCTTGAATAAGTAAGGCCAAGTAGGCAATTCCATTGTTTTTACAAATACTGCAGGAAAGGTACCACAAAAGCAATTTGGTGAATATTCTTCTAATAGCCTCTTAAATGTGGTCTCTCTTTGTCATTGTGCCGCAATGTAGGGGTAGGGCCAACATGACAATCTGTATAAACTATGTGAGTAAACCAGGGATCAAATACCCTGTGCCAAAGCTGACAAAATAGAACCCAGTGTCCAAAGCCTGTATTTCAAAGGCATACTCAGTCTCCATTCATTCCATGTGCTTCTGAACAAAGTAGTCCCTCAGCTTGGGATCAATCCCCCCCGCAGCTAGGAAATATGATTATAGGAACCTTTGTTCCTTCTTATTTAGTTGGGAATTCTTTTTGCAAAAGACCCCTGACCTTCCTCATAAACTTCCTTCTGTGGGAGACTGAGAACAGACACTACCCTTCCACTTCCAGCAGAAGGGGACAGTCATTTTAGTTTCCTGCCAAGATAGCTAGATGTTCCTCTATCCTCACCTGTAGCAGTTATCTACAAGTACAGGCAGGCTGTCCATCACCTCTTTCAATCCCAGCAAAATGTACTGTTTGTTAAACAAAACGGTTAGTAATCTCTGTACAAGAACTTTTAACAGATCTCAAACTGGGGCCATTTCAGAATATTTCTGTGTTTTCACCTTTTGGGGGTGTGTGTGAGGGTTAAATATGTCCTTTTTTCATCCTCAGAACTGTTGTCTTTATTGTTTGTCTCTCCATTTTTGTGGAGAACTTGATATTGCAGTTTTTTGCTTATGTGCAAACATTGTGTAAATTCAGACCCCCACAGGTCTGAAGAAGAAAGTGCTAATTAATTTGTCAGACCTTGTCCCTTGGAGAAATTCCACCAGAGACATCAACAGCATTTCTATTGACAAACCCAGTGGTGAACGTTACCAGTGTCTATACTGATTCTTACTGGAAAATGTAAGTTCATTTTGGATTGTAGACATTGTTTATTTGGATAAATAAATCACTGGCAGGGTTCAAGACAATGTAAAGTCCACAAGGTACCATGCTCCTATACATTTTTCAAAAATTCAGAGATGACAAAATTTTAGCCTAACTGACAACATGTATCAGGATGCTTTGAGATTGGAAAATGCAAATGAAGAATTGGATTTATTTGAAGAAGAAAAGAAGTTACAGAAGTTTCAGATACAAGAAGAGATGGCTGAGATAAATATGAAAAATTAGCATAGACATTTAGAAATACAACCAAAAAAAGTTGAGAAGCAAATATGTTACAAAACACAGGGACATAGAATGCAAGACCTGCAAATGCTTTTAAGAAGATAAAGAAAATAGAGAGTCTTCTAATTGTGACAGAGAGTGAATACAATTCAGAGATGGATTTGTTGGTGATGGTGGGGTTCTATAATAATTGATTAGAACCCCAGAAAATGCATCAGGCAAACCATGAGTTATGAACATTTAAGTAAGTCAGGACCGAGTGAAACTTATCACAGAATGCTTGAAGAAAAAGCTGAAGTAACCTCTGAAAGATTATCTTTAATATATGATGAAAGATCGAGGTGGTCTTCACAGTGCTGGAGAAAATAAAGCTAGTAGCTCTCTTTAAAAACATAAAGCAGAGAAAAGAAAATAAAGACTGGTCAGTGTAAATTTAAAATGCATTACTGAAGAGGAAATTACTAATCAATATGTCTATGAGCACCTAGAAAATAACAGGATGATGAGAAGCACCCAAAGTGGCTTTTTCAGGAACAAATTGCATCAAACCAATCTCTTTGCCTCACTGAGCTGACAAAAGGGAAGTGATGGATGCCACATATTGACTATAATATGGCTTTTGATGTTCAAGACGTTCTCAACCCCCACAGCCCACAGGAAGGTGTCCCACAGGAAGGTCCCACAGGAAGGTGAGATAGATGAGACCATTGTGAAGTAAGTGCACAAATGGTTAGTAGGATGATGCCCAGCTTTGCAAATAACTCAGAAAGATCATTGTGAAGAAAAAGGGAAAACAGTGGGAAAGGTGTAGCAGTATATTTGAATTAGCCTTTTAACCTCAAACATCTCCTCATTTAACCGTAGATACATTGGAAACTTGAAATAATTAAGTTTGTTTACTCCCTAAAGAAGAAGTCTGAACATGTGTGTGTATGGGAAGAGGGAAGAGATGACATATGACAGTCCTCCAGTTGATCAAATGCTGGTACAAAGTGGACAGAGGGCTGACCAGCAGTCAGGAGGGGCAGCAGGCTGCAGGGACTATTGCTTTCCCTCTCAAGATACTTGGACTCTGTTTGCAGCTGCTTTGAGTGCAATGGCAGTGACCATTTCGTCTGTGTTCTCCTGATTAAAGACTTCCATGAAGCCTGCCCTTAGAAGTAAGTGTACAGCATAGAGGGAGAAAAACGTGTAGTGCCTTGGAAATTACACATGAAAGCAGCATGTTTTAAAAATTAGCATGGTGTATCTATCTAGAAAGCACCAGTTTCACAGCTGTAACCATTAACTTTTTACAGCATCTTTTATAAACAGGTTCTTAAAATACTCACGGGTTTCTCTTTGGTAAAAAATGCAAAACAAACCTGAGATTTGAATGAACTCATTTGAAGTCAATAATATTATGCTGATTTACCCCAGTTGAACATCTGTACCAGGATTGTATATATAGGAATATAACATTATTCAGTAAAATCAAACACATAACACAGCTAAGCTACTCTGAGCAAGAAATTCATGTCTCTAAAGAGGTTTTAGTATTGTCTAGTGAACTGCAGTGGTTTGAAATATAGCTATTGTCATGTATTTTACCTGCTCCACAATCCTCATTTGTGTAGACTGCCTTTCATACGAAAAATGCCCAGAACTGATATTTGGAAGTAAAGACTAAAGTGTTCATTTTTTCACACTGCTGGTGTTTTCGTCAGATCAATGACATTGTCTTGATTTACACCAGCAGAATTCTGTTATAATTACATTAAACGATAATGAAAGAAAAGAAGGAAAAACTAAGAAGTAAAATATGGTATCAAGAATTTATTTTCAAGGGAGGTTTGGAAAGAGACAGACAGTGAGGCAAAGGAGTACCTGAAGGAGTCTGTGTGTTGTAGAACCTGAAATTTCTCACATCAACAAAGCTATGTCTGAATATAGCAAGACTTTATCTCCATACATTAAAAAAAGCAGCAGTCAGTGTCCTGAAGGGATTGAATGCACAGTGGATACTTCCAGTACACATGAGGAAACTTGGAGGAGACTTCGAAAGAGGGAGGAAAAGGCAGATGCTGAATCCTGCAGGGAACAAGGAAACCAGAGTCATTTTTGCCTCTGGAAGAGACTCACACTCTTAGACCAGTCTAGAATAGAAGAGACTATTTCAGTTGGAAGGGTCCTACAATGATCATCTAGTCCAACTGCCTGACCAATTCAAGGCTGACCAAGTTAAAGCAAGTTGTTAAGGGCATTGTCCAAATGCCTTTTAAACACTGACAGGCATGGGGCATCAACTACCACTCTAGGAAGGCTGTTCTCTTGATTTGGGTTCCTGTGAGAGGCTTGCAGATTTCCTCGTCAGCCAAACACTGAGAAGTGAGAAATTCATGGACACCACAGTGGAAGGTGCACATGCAATTTGAGGCTAGTAACTCATGACTGTTTCTGTCACGCAAGTGGGATGCAAACACTGATTTCAAAATAAATGGAATCAGGGAGGTTGGGATAGGGATAGAGACACTATCAGTTACAGTTTCACAGCTGTAACCATTATGTCTTTATAGCGTCTTTTATAAGCAGGTTCTTAAAATACTCACAGCTTTCTCTTTGGTAAAAATTGCAAAACAAAACTGAGATTTGAATAAGCTCACTTGACACAGGGAAAGAAGAGCAATACCAACATGCAGATCTGTAGGACTAAGGCATTTCTGCTTAAAAGAAAATTCCTGGAGGGGAGTAATGGCCAAGTTCTGGCAATATTCTAGGGTCAAACATGAGGATTAGTTATTTTCTTAATTGGGTGGATAAGGAAGAAACTTTTGATGATTTGAACATTTGTGGGACAGATTGTAAAGATGGAAGACTTAATTGCATGTGAATTTCCTAACCTAGATACAAACTTGTAATTGTATAAACATTTGCTTAAAGTTAGTATTTGTGTGTATATTTGAGCAAATCTTATTGGCAGTCATAGTTTTTACTTTCAGTTTAAACTGAGTTGCTAACCTTTCCAGCATAGGAACAAATGTGTTATCATGAAGAGCTTCATCTATGTAACTGCACATGTACTCAGTTGTCATTTGCCCACACAGAGGTGGGCACATAGGAATATTATCAAACAAAACCAGAAATTAGTTTTGCAGCAGGCGTTACAAATTGATTGTGTATTTTCTTGATATTGGGTGTCCTTTAGAGGTATATTTAACAGCATGATAATGCCAGCTTCTCAAGTTTGAGTAGCAACCAATTCTTACTAAAATTTACAAAATTTACTATAAATTTACAAAAGAATATTTAAAAACTCAGAACCAGATGACAAAGAAGAAGAGGGAATGTGTTGCACTTAATGTACATGATTTTTAACCCAATCTCAAGACATAAGAAGGCATGTTTTTTTAATATTTGAGTCTAGTAAGTCTACCAAGTGCTAAATATTTAGGACTGGCCCATAGCAAAGCTAGGTATGAAAAAGTAGAGGCTGAAAACAGAAGAATGTCAAGTTGATAAATCTGATGATTTGGAACCGAGAAGAAATCATGAAACAGGAGGTAAAAGATACAAAAATAATATCAATTAGTAGGAAAGAGGCTCTGACAAGAAAGTACCAGACAATATCTGGCTAGTTCTGAAGGCAGCTGATGGTACTGTCAAACCCCATCTATAATGAAAGCAAGGAATGCAAATAGACATTTACTAACCTTGTGAATTTGCAAGGCAACACAACCTTTGGTGGTACAAGATGCTGAAACTTTGGAGATCTGGGCCAACAGAAAATGTACCAGCTGTTGAACAGGTGAAAACTGGGGGCAAGTTCAGAAGAAAAGACATATTTCACGTTTTCTGTAACATGAGCCAGCTTTGGAAATTCTCCAGCAATTCAAAAGATGTGAAAAAAACTTTATAACAACTTCACTATTGCTGTCAATCCTTGTTCTGTCAGACATATTTAAAGAAAATGACAAAAAAAAAGAATATTTCATCTTCATATGATTTATTTAGAACATAAAATTCAGCTCTTTGCTGTAGTTCTTTCTTTCCCAGTCCTTCTGGATTTCTTTTTTCAAAATCGACAGTCAAAAATCTGAAACAAACTACATACTGTAGTGACATTTTACTTTCCCAAACTATTTCAAGGGAGAATAGTCTGGTTTCTAACAAACTCAGAGTAGTTTTGCCAGCACTCACTGTATTTCACCTTTTTTTAAACATTCTATTGACAGTTTTTACTTAAGCTTAAGCAAGCAGAATAGTAAGGTACCTTGAATACTGACTGAGACACCATTATTTTAAGGTCTGATTTATGATCAGTCTGTTTTTTTGATCCCTAATACAGCCTAATTTTATTCAGTGTATTTGTCCTCTCAACAGAATGGAGGAGCAATTATTACACTGAATTCATAGAGCATGCTGAACCTTGCTAATGCACTACCCACCAGACTAACCTATCTATTGCAGTCACTTCTTCCTCTTTGGTCTCCAACTAGGGCAGCAGTTTTCTCTGTCACACACTTGTGAAGAAAAAAGGGGGGAAAAAAAAGAACAGATTTATTGTATCTCTTCAGGTTCACAAATGTCTCTCCTTCAGCAGCAATGCCAGGAAGTTGTAAACATATATAAAGCCTTTTAGTTTAAGTACAGTCTCTTAATTAAAAGTATTCTCTCTCTTAAATATAGCTCTCTCAATTTAAATCTAGTAACATTTTGCCCTGGTGGCAGGTATCCAGATCCATCGTTACAGCACAAGATGATTCAGTGGCTTTCTAGCCCCACAAGACTCTTTACTTTATCAAAAGCATGGCAGAGGAGTAGACAGGAAGTAAAATGATGAGGGAATAATTGAAACACAGGAGCTAAACACACCAAAACCAAGAAAGCTGACTCGATTAGTAAGTCAGAACTGCTGACTGAGGGAAACCTCCGTACCAAAGAGCTTGGTATTACCTAAGGGAGTTGTGCAAAAATGGCTGATTGACAGAGAGGTAGAGAAAAGAAAAATTGATTCTATCTTTAAGAGAGGCTGTGAAAGACAGACATTTTCCCTCAAGACTGTACTGGGCATTGCTTATTGTAGTCTTTGCAGGCACCATTTTTTTTCTATTTACTGAAGACCTTGTACCTAGTCATTAAAACTAAATTAACTAAACACAAATGTAATAACTGGGTGAAATTTTGCCAAAATGAATACTAACACACACCCCTTTTTTTCCTTAGTTTTGATTTTGATTTTATTTTTGGACAATAATATTATGAAAACAAGAATGACAGTCCCATTGATACTTGAAAATATGTTTTTCTTCTTAACAGCACATTAATTTTTTCCCGAGCTACCTCAGGAGATTGATAATATGATGCACAGTCTGTCACTGTTCGGCATTTGGACCAGATCAGTAGTATCTGGAAGTCAGTCAGACCTTTGAAGTGCTAAATTACTGGACTGAGTTCTGTCCTCGATAAAAGATAACAGCATCACCACTCATGTTACTGACATGCTGCTCGGTCTGAAACTGAGTCAGAGAGAATGTGCTTTGGGAACTCTGCAGAAGTTCCTAACTAGTCCCTCCCATCTGGAATGATCTCTGAAGGTTGTGCAAAAACCTTGTAAAGACCCTTCTGTGATTACTGCACATGCCAAGTCTGCTGGAAGGATATGCAGAAGCATTCTGATTCTCAGATTACTAACATGCTATTTCTCCTGAAAGATGAATTCCTTTCTATTAAAATACATTTCTAATAGATACAATTTGCTAATCTTCTAAACTAATATAAAGCCCAGAGAAAATAGACCAGTGTATTTTTTTCCGAGGGAAGGTAAGTGACATAAATCTGAATAAATTACCCCTCGGAACATGTGAAAAATAAGGAGAAACTTTGGAAACATGGGGGAATAGAGCATTAAAAGCTTTAGACACCAGGATATGTGAGAATATTTTCAGTGCACACACTTTTATAAAACATCTAAACTATTAACATTCTTATTAGAGATTTGGTACTGATATTGTCAGACTGGAGAAGAGGACACGAGGAACAAGATATGTTTTATTCCATAATGGAAACTGTTGTTGGACCCAAATTTGCCAAGGAATTAAGCAACAGCAGCAGCAGTAGCAAAAGAAACACATAAACAAGATGACAAAACACAACAACAACAAAATCCAGCCATGCTGGACATCCTTAGCTATCAGCTCAGCTTTATCCTGAGCTGAATTCAGAAACAGTAAGTCTCCCATTTCCAAATTACAACATTTGATCATATTTTAAAAGCATGCTTCTACCACCTGTTCTCACACTGATGAGCAACTGCATGATTTCCATTTTACCAAGGGAGCTATCAGTATTGCAAAGCACATCGCAGTGTGAGCAGTGGCGGCATTAATGAATACCAATAGTGGGTGGACTGATGATCCAGCACTAGCATGCCTGCCGCTTTCAGTAATCAGGATTCAACTCCTTGCTCTGCCACCAGCTTCTACAGCATTAGCAAAGTTACATAAGTTAAATCTGTTTGGAGGATGTAGATGGATGTGAGTTCAGTCTCACAAAGTTTAAACTGAACACTCTGGAAGCTCTTGAGCAGCAGTAGTTAAGTGCTGCTAAACTAATATCCATTGCCTTTCAGGAATCATGTACCATGCCACATTAGAGCAGCCTGTAGCTGCTCTGTAGCTCATATCCTACCATATGATTGCATGTCCTCATATGGCTCATATCCTACCATATGATGGCAGAGCGAGTTCATGTTGTGGACTCCCAGTAATCTCATACTATTCCAATTTTTGAGTTAGCATATTTTGAGAAGTGGTTTCTCTTCGAGACATGGTAACTCACCACAACTCACCATCTGTGTGCTTCTACTCTTTGGGAAAGTCAAATGGTAGGAGTCAGGTGAAATTTCCTTTAAGTCATGCTGTATTATTTATCACTGTGATAGCTAATAAACCACTCTGAATGGCTGGATTACACAGGCGGTTTCTGGGATCCACCTGAAAGCCTCCATTGCCCTTCGGAAACACCAATTTGGAAACAAAGCCAACACCAATTTGGCTGGTCAGTGGGAATTCTTCTCTGAGCAAGTCAGATGTGAAGTTAGGTGGCAAGAGGGGACAAAACTTTAATCTTGCCTTGTCTTGCTTCACTTCAGTCTAATCCCCACTGCCTTTTTTCTGTGAGGAACCTACAGACATGCGGCTCTGTAGCGCTTCCCTTTCATTTAGACTGAGGTTATAGCACCTCTCCTAAGCCTTGCAATGACTGACCTTTGAGAGCAAGATCATGGGATTCCCCTCCCTTATGGAAACATTTTTTTAAGCAGATATAAGGTACACTTTATAGGGCAATAGTTTATTATTATAAGCCTTTTTTGTTGTTTGTTTGTTCCGTTTTTTTCAGATAATTATTACACAAAAACGTAAAGAATTTTCCTTTCAGTATTTTCCTTTGAAACAAAAGAAAGTAAGAGAAGCTACATAGTTGTGCTTTTCTGAGGAATAGCCTTATATCTAACTTTAGCCTGTTAAAATTGCATATTTATCCTAATTCTTTATAATACTCAACCGGACCAAAACAATATGAATTTTCAACCCAGGTGGGCTTTTGAGCTGTGTCATATAACAAAAATCATTCTCTCTCAGACTTTTTTCCTTTTATCTCTTTCCTCAAAGTAGCAGTTTTTTATTTTATGACATATTTGGTGAATTTTTTCTTTGATGTCATTTTTCTTTAATAAAGAAGTTCTTTTTTTAAAAAACATTTTTTCTCTCTCTCTGTTTCTCTTTGTCTCTCTGTCTCTGTCACACTCCTCTTTTGTATGGTAAACATACTTACACTTAAAAGATCAAATCCGAGCAAAGATATTATTCTAATACATACAGCTGAACAACATCAGATATGCCTACATGGCACCTACACAGATGGCAGTAATTGATATATTAGGGAAACACATAAACTCTGTTTATGTGTTTTTCCTTTTCCACCTATTTTTCCATTATAAAAAGAAAACAATAGGAACAGTATGATGTACTCTGACAGAGACTACCAGATATGCTACCATGGAGTCAAGCATGCATTAACACTAGAATTGTATGAATTATTTATGTGAATAATCACTACTATGAATTCAACTCTGTCTTTATACATTTCCTAGTTATTCATAATAATTCACATGTTAGTGTGAAGATTTTTAAGCATCTGAACTGTTTGTGAATTGTTAAGGTTGACCATATATTACATGCGGTACAGCACAGTTTGTCTAGATCAGATGGTACTTTTGTTTCCCTTGACCGGATGCCTGAGCTGTGTAAGTAAGAAAATAATGATTGGTTACAAATGGAAAAGGAGCACTCTTGGTTTGTGACCCATAATTCTCATTCAGTGAAACCTTTTGGTACATGTTTATATCCATTGAGCTTGATGGGTAAACAGCACAAAATTTGTGAAGATAAGCACATTCATAAGATCTGTGCATGAAAGCATACAGCACAGGTTCCTCCTTTCCTTTCCTTTCCTTTCCTT